>NC_133649.1:222390089-222690089 GCF_009905375.1 Apium graveolens | reverse complement strand
AGCAATAATTCATACTTCAAAAAAAATTCCAAGACAAACCGTGATCAATTATGAACCCGGGTTCACAAAAATAATTCATACTTAAAAAATTTTCTAAGGCAAAAAGCAGTAGCAAAAAGTAATCAAAGAAAACAAAAGTAACACTTAAACTGAAATATTAAAATCAACAATCTGGATTGGACACCAATCCGACTAAGTCAAGTTACAAAACATCCAAATAAGTTCAAATACTTAGAGAAAAATAAATTACAAGGGCATAACCCCAAAAGCTTTTCAAAGATGAGTATTAGGATTGTCTTCAATCTAGAGGAAGCTGGGGTTTGGACCATCATAGGGCTCTGACTCACCCTTTCCCTGCTCAATTGCAGCCTTGGTAGCAAGGAACTCCTGAACAAAGCTCTGCTAGTTTTCCCCATGGTCGGTCTTCACATGTCGCTCGGCAACTACCCAAGCTCTTTGAACATCAGGGGTCTGACGACAATAATGGCCCGGTGATATTCCGTAGTCCCCTTAAACTCAGTTATGATGCCCTTCTTATCAAGATCTTTCGTTGCAACAAGCTCAACCCTTAGCTCCTCAAGTTCCTTCTCCAACTTTTCAACATTATCCTTCTCAACCTTAACCTGTTCCTTCAACCCGGATTCAACAGTCATGAATGACTCCCTAACCTCATCAAGCACATCCTTAAGATGGGTGACCCGGGCCTGCTCACTTTCAATCATTTTATTAGCTTCTCTTATCTCCTTAAAAGCGACATCTAAAACCTTAGCTATGGCACCACCAAGCTACAAAAAGGATAACATAAAAATATCTTACAAAAACAACAATTCAATTCAGAAGAAAAAAAAAAGATAAAAAAACAACATACCTGACCCTAGAACCAAGTAACCATCTTCAGAGCAGCAGCAAGTCTGGATCCCTCCATCTCTTCCTAATCCTCGTCAATAGGGATCTCAGACATAAAATTGGTAAGATCAACCAAGGTCCGGGTACCAACTCTAATCGGCTTCCCATAAGGACCCTTCCCTTTGAAATCATACAACTTTTTCAACAACAACATTCCCCTTAAACTCAGTTGATTCCCTTCTTATCAAAATCTTTCTTCGCAACAAGCTCAACCCTTAGCTCCTCAAGTTCCTTCTCCAACTTTTCAACATGATCCTTCTCAACCTTAACCTGTTCCTTCAACCCGGATTTAACAGTCATGTATAACTCCCTAACCTCATCAAGCTCATCCTTAAGATGAGTGACCCGGGCTTGCTCACTTTCAATCCTTTTATTAGCTTCTTTTATCCCCTTAAAAGCGACATCTAAAACCTCAACTATGGCACCACCAAGCTACAAAAAGGAAAACAGAAAAATATCTTAAAAAACAACAACTCAAATCAGAAGCAAAAAAGATAAAAAAAATTTAACATACCTGACCCTAGAACCCAGTAACCTTCTTCAGAGTAGCAGCGAGTCTGGATCCCTCCATCTCTTCCCAATCCTCATCAGCAGGGATCTCAAACATAAAATTGGCAAGATCAACCAAGGTCTGGGTACCAAATCTAACCGGATTCCCATAAGGACCCTTCCCTTCGAAATCATAAATAACTTTTTCAACAACAACAGTCCTGCCTTTGGGTGACTTTGACCCGGGTCCAACACTTTTCTTCTTCTTCTTCTTCTTCTTCTTCTTCTTCTTCTTCTTCTTTTTCCGGGAAGCTCATCCTCGAGATCCGGGATATCTTCAATCATAGGATCAACTTCAACATACTCAAGAGATGGGTTCACAACATTTTGCGGTACAGACAACTCAGCACCGCCTTCAAGATTATCAGAGTCGGACCTTGCTGTAGAGCCCATATTCTTAGTCTTGAACGGGAAACCGAGAGTATTGAAACAAGAAGCATAGGCTGAAGAAGACATAACTCTCTTAAAATCCGCATTATAATGAGGCAAATCTGAAAAGCAGACAAAAAACCAATTTAAAAGAAGCAACAAGGGCAAAAAGCAACCCGGATCAGAATAGACAAAATATAAAGTCACATCTAAAATCATATAAATTTTTGTGATCCAAAAATGTGTCCCGGGTCAACTAATACCCGAGACATCCATAGAAATCCTTAACACGCTTGAGGGCTTCACCTTCCAAGATAGCCGGATGGAACTTAGTTACAATACCCTTCAAGGTAAAATAAGGGAGATATTCCAAGTCCATCCTTTTCAACATCAGAATTTCCCCATTCCAATACTTTAATGAAGATTGGTGTATAACCGGCTTCAGAATACTCGGACCATACCCATATTTAGCGGCCTAGGACCTAATTTCATAAAAGGGTTTCAGGCTTGACTTCACCAGATAAAAGAGCTAATATAACAACTTTAAAGTCGGATGATACCCGTACTTATAACAACAAGCCAAGAACCAAGTAATCGACATGATACCAGTGGGAGTAATCTGCATTGGAGAAATCTTGTAAACATGTTTACAAAGATGTTTCACAAACATAAGCCAATGGAGATTCCACCTGGATCTCAAGTGCTCCATCCAAATTGGGATGAAACCGTCAGTTGGGGGATGGTAAATCCTTTAATGAGGCTCCGGCCATCTACATTCAACATGACAGCTCAAGTGAAACGCTGCCCGGACAGTCTTACCCAATTCACCTGGATCGGCATCACGAAATGACTCCTTCAAGGAATAATAATCCTTTTCTAATTGTCATCCCGACAAAGGCACTTTCCAGAGCAGTTTCGTCATAGACCCCGAGATGGCCGTCAGGCTGCTTGGAGTAGTTAACACTACTGTAGTAAATTACATTGCCAACACCCCGGGCTTTGGTTACACAATAATAAATTCAATCCAATAACCATCAGGGGTGAAGGGAATAGACCTCCTCGGAAGCTCCTTTACCCGGAGCCTACTAATAACTTCATTAGAAGTTGTTGTCGATTTACTCATCTCAACCCGGGACTCGTTTCTTTTGGTCGAATCCGGATTGCTTTCTTCACTAGAAGGACCCCAATGGCATGGTCCGTACCATATACATATTAATATCAATGTGACTTAGTCTGGAATCCTACTATTTTTATAATTTAATAGTAGTCCAGACCCTTGTTAGTCACTAAACATGCATTAATATTACACGCAAGTATACGAGTTTGCAAGTAGTATAAGATATAAATCAGATTCGATCCCACAGAGACTGTATTGGTTAACTATCTAAATTACGCACCTAGGCAACAATGTATGGTTATTATTCAATGCTAAGACGATAACAAATTGAGAATGTTTATAACTAAGAATTATGCTAACTATTATAACTACGAGAATAAGATAGACTGAGTTAATATATATGATAGACATGGGATTCTAACTTTATTGATTACTTCATTCAGTAGCCTTATTATTCTCAACCTTAGCATGTAATGGTGATGACACTAATCAGACAACACGAAACTGATAAACGCCAACTTTCGTTGCACGAGTACCATTCTACCAGACATCCACAAAAGAGATAGAAGCTGAATAGGCACCAATTATATTGAGACCCTATATGTCTATAGAATTTGACAACATAATGGTTTAAGCACAAGTTATCTATCTTGATTACACAGGGCAAGTAAGATGGGTAAAATTACTTACGAATCATGCATAACAATACATGAACTTATGCTAGCATGGCAAGTTCTAAATCCTTAAATTCAATTTCGCTTCATTAAGAATTAACACGCTATCTTATAAGTTCGCGATGCTCACATGGCGAATACGCACAACCAATACTAGGATATCATACAATCACCACATACTAAGGCATCAAATAATTTAACTAAAGAAATCCATAAATAAATACTCTAGAACCCCATGATAACGATTAGCCCATAATCGAACTCATCGCCAACGTGGGTTCCAATGAAAACATTATATAGCAAACGTAGTCTTTATACGAATAAATAAAACCAAGGTACACACAAGAATATAGGTTCAGCAAAACAAGAAACAAGCATCCAAATTACAACTCAAAATAAAGATTCACAAGAATAAACTAGTTCGTCTTCGCCTTTGTTGAATTATGCCAAAAAGGTCTATTACCGTCTTCTCCCTTCTTAATGTCTTGAAAACTCTGAATCTCTCCAATTCTCCTAAAAAATGACCTAAGTTATGTTTATGTAGCAGTCCATGCATCCCAGGAGTCCAGAAATCGAATTACAAAAGAATCAGGATTTATTTATCCCGACCCAGCGTGGCCGCGCGCTTCACCAGCGCGGGCGCGCTGACTTTCTGTTCCCCCGGCGCGGCCGCTTGCAACACCAGCGCGGGCGTGCCTGCCTTCTGCCAAAACTTTATTTTTTCTTCTTTATTCCTTGCAGCTTCGAGCCAATCTTCCAAGCTTTTATTCCAGCACATCCTAAACACTATATTAGCATCAAAATAATGCTAATTCACCTGATTCATGAAGTAAAGCCTGAAATGCATAAACACTTGAAAACACGTTAAAACACAAATAACTTGAGTACACATACACCAAATCCAAGCTTATTAGAGCATAAATAAGTGTCATAAATGCCACTTAACAACCCGGCACGTTATGTTAGTCCAATCATAACCCGACAATTCGGAGCGGCAATGCAAGACTAATCATACTATACATCGCTAGTCCGGACTAGCATTATCCTTATTAACCTATATCTACCAATTAAAAGGACAATCCAGGTCGCAAACACAAATTAACCAGACCCGGGAACCCAGCACCATCATACCCGGATCCATTACCCCTTTAATCCAGTCCCAACTCGAAACCTTCAACCACCAACACCACAAACAAAAATCAAGAAGCAATATATGCAGATTTCAGCTATACATACGAATATTTTCAACATGAACATCAAGAACACCAAACGAAAACCCAGATATCTAAATCAAAAATCAAGAAATATAACACCCATTTTCTCACCCAATACGAATACAAAAACCAAACAAAAATAAAGCATGATAGAGACAATAACATACACCACAAATCGAAATAAAACCCAAATACAAAGATATAAACTTACGAGCATGCAATAACCGAAAAGCAAAATCAAAGGCAAAAACAAAGAAAAAGAAAAGCGAGAAAGGATTACAAGTTGAGTCGGAGAAAGAAAACAACGGAAGCAGCGGAGAAGAAAGGCGGTGAAACGACGGAAAAACAACCTTCACTATTCAGTTTTTCCGGAAAATTGAGAGAGAATGAAAAGTTTTTACTGTGTTGATTTTGGTGAAGTAAAAAGAGAAAGCAAGAGCACCCCTTTATAAAGGGCGAAGGAACTGAACCGCCCTTGCCATGTGGCAGGTCGGGGTTGGTCAGAAAACTATTATTTATATAAAAAATAATTACATATACATATATGTAACATTTGCAAATTTTTCTCAAGTAAACAAAGAGGTTCAACATATTTTACTCTACTCCCTCATCTAGAAAATCTGTATAAAAGTGGGGGAAAATGATAAGATATAAATATCCCAACCCAGAAATAAGTCAATCTCTAAGTTAGGACCCAACCCAGCTCTAGGGTGAGCCAGTCTCAAGGGAAGAACTAGGTGTTGTGCAAGACATGCCTGTACAATAACAAGATTAATTCAAATTCACAACCTTAAGTAAGTTGTATTGTAATCTAAGTTTGCATTTTGTATTGTACCACTTAAGTCTGTAAAAATGTTCAAGGGCAGACTGACGTCTTTTTCTGTAAACAGTATCAAGCCTAAGAATTCTATCTGGAAGAAGGTCAAGAAGATCATGCCTCAGAATAATTATGAAGAAGCTTGGAGTTGAATAAATCTATTTTGAAAAAAAAATTCTAAGTCAACATCTCTACAAGTCACAGATTAAGTGTTATAGAGAAGTCATTCGAAAACTCTAGAATGACTTATCGAGAAGTCAGGAAAAGCTACTAGAGAACTCAGAGATATCGACAAGCAAATTGAAGACATGAAGATTGGAGATATCGACAAGTCATTTCTTCACTAGAGAACTCTGAGATATCAATAAGTCTATTTGTCACTAGATAACTCATAGTTATCGATAAGTCAACTTGTCATTAGAGAACTCAAAGTTATCGATAAGCCAAAGTGAAGACATGAAGAAGAGAGATCTCAACAAGCCAAATAGGGTTTAATACATGCTATTGCATACTGTGTAATAACCAGTGTTTACTATTCTATAAAGTAAACATTGGATTCTTTGTTAGCAGTAACAATTTAGATCAAAAAAATCTTGTATTCTCTCAAGGAAGAAGCTAAGCTCTTTATCAACAAAGAGCCTAGAAATTTTGTAGCAAATTATTCTTAAATTTAATATAAAATTAAGTGAGTTTTAAAAGATTTGTAATCACTATTTTATCTGTCTAAATTCAGTACTAACACATTTAACTACAAGATTTTAATTTACTTTGTTCATCACCATAAACACTTCAAGAAAAGCAGAAAAACACAAAAATACATTCACCCCCCTGTGTGTGATTCATTATCTAACAAGTGGTATATAAGCAAAATATGAAAGTAAACATATTTAAGATCTTGGAAGAATGAATACACATAAAAGTAGTAGCATCAAAATCCCTACTTTTGATAAGACTAACTACACTATTTGGAAGAAGAAAATGTTGCTGTTTATCAGGATGACCAATCCATTATATATTCAGATTCTCAAGAATGGGCCTTTCACTCCTATGGTAAGAGTTGAGGAATCTACAGATGGAGATATGGTCATTCCAGCTCATTATGCACCTAAAGATCCTTCGGAGTACACTGAGCCTGAGAAAGAAAAAGTCTCCCTAGACAGTGGCTTACATCTAATCTTGATAGAGTCACTTGAAAATATAATGTACAATTACATTGTCAACTGTGACACTGCTAAACAGATCTGGGAGAAGATTAAAATACTTTGTGAAGGAACAGAGGAAGTTAGGTCAAATCAAAGAAGAATACTGATTTTACAATATGAGGGTTTCATGGCTAAGCCAAATGAAAGTAATTTGAAAGGTTTAACAAGCTGATTAATGACTTGCAGCTGCATGATAAATATTATGAAGTTGAAGAAGTGAACTTGAAGTTTTTGCTCACACTCCCTGATCATTCTGAACATAAAATTTTAGCAATCAGAGAAGGGAGAGACTTGAGCAGAATAACTCTGGAAGTTCTATATGGAATCTTAAAAACATATGAATTGGAAATGATTCAAAGGAAATCATTAAGAGCTGGTCAAGGGCATGTTATAGATGGTTCAAGTGCTCTAATTTTCAATGAAAGCCAGACCTCTAATAATGAGCCAAGATCCCAGACTCAAGTTGCCTCAACAAGTAAGCAAAGAAACTATGATTCACAGGAACAAGTCATACTGGAATTGGAAGAAGATGAGTTCTACACCCTAGATGAACTTGATAAGCTAGATCAATCAATGGACTATCTGAAAAGAAAATTCATCAACATTAGAGTAAAGAAACCAAGATTCTTCAAGGGTAAAGGACAATCATTCAACAAAGACAGCAGCTGGAAAGGAAAAGAGAAGTACACATCTGATAGCAAAAATGGTTACAAAACTGGATATGTTGACAAATCAAAGATAAGGTGCTATAACTGTGATGAGCTAGGCCATTTTTCTACAGAATGCAGGAAACCCAAGAAAGCAAAGAGTTGGGATGATTCTGATAATGATGAAGATGAGGAAGTTAGAAATTATGCACTTATGGCCTTAGAGCAAGGAGAGTCATCCTCATCAAAAACACAGGTACCAACTTTTACCACCACAATTTTAAATGTAAGTCAATATAAGGAAACTGTTGAAAATATGAGCACAGAAATGTTTCACATTCATACAAGTATGGTTGCTGCTAATGAAGAGGTTGGTAGACTGACAAAGATAAATGAGAAACTTGAAAATGAGAAAAAAGAAACTGAATTGTTGCTAGTAGAGCTTGAAGCTGTGAAACAAGAAAATGCATATCTGAAGAACAAGCTCAAGTGTGAAAATGAGATTGAAGCTGTGTTAAGAGAGAAGCTAGAAAAGAATGAAGTCAAGTTGAAATCTTTCAGGATTGCATCTGAGTTGGTTGGACAATACCATGAGAAGAACAAGCCATGTGCAAATATTGCGATTGGTCTTGATTATGATGTCTTGAACAACAAGAAGAAAGCTGCAGGTGAAAAAGGGAAAACAAATGAAAATGAAGATGTTCCAGCTATGCTGAAAAAGGTTGGTTCTCCCATTTTCAAAGCATGTGAGGTAGATTTCAGTGAAGAAGAGTTGATCATAAATCAAGAAATTGCTGATGAAGACAATGAGAAGAAAAATGTAGAAACAACTCAAACTTCCAAAGCTGAAAAGAAGCTCATGGATAACCAAGATTCCAAGACACCTGTCAAGGAAATAAAAATTGAAGATACAAGTAAGAAGAAGAAGAATAAAAATGGGAAGATTGGGATAAACAAAAGCAAGAATTTTTCTTATGTTGCTGATGATCCAAGGAAGAAATATAAAAAGTGTGGCTCTGTGAATCACCTAACTCACCTTTGTAAAAAGGTTGTTAGCAAGCCAGTTGATGGAGCCTGCAAGTATAATGAAGCCAAAGCAAATGATCCTATTCATTTTGTGATAAGTTTGACTGCATTTCTTGTAACTTAAAAGTAATGAAAAGTTACCACAAGTTGAGAGTAGATCTCAAAGAAGTCAGTATTGGATCTACAACTGCAAGGGACAATGCACAAACATCTATGAATGCTATTCTTTCTGAGACTTCTAACTATACTTCTTCTAAATCAGTTAACAAGAAGAAAGTACCCAACACTGCTTGGGTTGCTAAACATACTTAAAACTCATTGTATGCAGGGCAAAATGAAGAAGGTCATATGGATCATAGACAGTGGATGTTCCAAGCATATGACAGGTGATAAGGCCCTGCTATCACAATTTGTGGAGAAGGCTGGCCCTTTGGTGACCTTTGGAGACAATAGCAAAGGATTCACAATGGGATATGGCAAGATTATTTCTGGAAATGTTGTCATTGATGATGTAGCATTGGCAGCTGGTCTTGAAGTAAATCTTCTCAGTGTCAGCCAGTTTGTAGATAAAGGCTTTAAAGTTCTATTTGACAAAGAAGAATGTATCTTAATCAGGAAGAAAACCAATGAAGTTTCTCTAAGAGAAGCAAGGAAAGGAAGCTTGTTTGTTGCAGACTTGGACTCAATAAATGAGGATGGAATTTGTTGCTTCTACACCAAGGATTCCATAGAGCAAAGCAAGTTATGGTGTAAGAAACTCTCACACCTAAACTACAAGGAAATCAACACTCTGGTCAAGAAAGAGTTGGTGAGAGACATGCCAAAATTAGAGTTTGCTCAAATTCAAGTCTGTGAAGTCTGTCAGAAAGGAAAAATGAAAAGATCAAGTCACAAATCAAAAATTGTGAATTCCAAAGTGCACCATTACAACTTATTCACATGGACCTGTTTAGGCCAATAAATGTCTTATCAATTTCAAGAAACAAATATGCACTTGTGATGGTAGATGACTACTCAAGATACATATGGGTATAATTTATGCATTATAAAGATGAGACTCCACACATCATAATTGAGCACATAAAGAAGATAGAGAAACAGGCTGAAGATCAAAACTGTGTGAAAAGATTGAGAAATGATAATGGAACAGAATTCAGAAATGCAACATTGAGTGAATTCTGCAAAAATAAAGGCATTGTTCAAGAGTTCTCTTCTGCTAGAACACCACAATAAAATGGGGTAGTTGAGAGAAAGAACAGAACATTAGTAGAAGCTGCAAGAACAATGCTGCAAGATGCAAATCTGCCAACTAGTTTTTGGGAAGAAGCTGTTAATACAACATGCTACACTCAAAACAGATACCTCATTAACAAGACTCATGGCAAATCACCTTACTCAATCATGTCTAAGAGAAAGCCTACTGTAAAGTATCTTCATGTGTTTGGAAGTAAGTATTACATTTTAAAAGACAACTCTGAATAAGTGGGAAAATTTGACTCAAAGGTTTTTGAAGTAATTTTTCTGGGATATTCATTGGAGCGAACGGCTGTTGAGTGGCATTTTTGACACTTTATTACGCTCCGTAATGCTTTGGATTGATATTTTGCACTCAAGTTGTTAGTGTTTTTAACATGTTTTTGAGGTGTTTTTGCATTTCAGGCATTTACCAGGTAACCAGGTTAATTAGCATGGTTTTAGTGCTAATTTGGTGTTAGGATGGTGTCTAGAATAAAAGCTCGTGAAAAGACCAACTCAAATCAGCAAGAAAAGAAGAAGTCAACATTTTTTCTAGAGAGACGGTGCGTCCGTGCTGTGATAGCGCGCGGCCGTGCCAGGAGTCCAGAGATGCAGCGTGCCTACGCTGGTCAAGCGCGCGGCCGCGCCAGGTCGAATTCAGAAAATCCTGTTTCTCATGGAATTTTGATCCAGAAGACTTCTACTTTGCGTGGGCTGCTATATAAACATAACTTATGCTTATTTTTCATAAGAGACGTACCAGAGCTTAAGGAGAAGGCATAAGAAGACCGTAGAGCACAAAATCAACCAAAGCGAAGAAGATCTAATTTTATCTTGTGATTCCTTGTTCTAAGTTGTAACTTTGGATGCTAGTTTTCTTATCCATGAACCTTTACTTTTGTTTCGTACTTGGTTTTATTATTTGTTATAAAGACTACGTTTATTATACCATATTTTCATTGGAACCCATATTGATGATGAGTCCGATCATGGGCTAATCGTTATCGTGGGGTCTAACGGATTTATTTATGGATTTCTTTAGTTAATTTATTTTGATGCCTTGGTGTGTGGTGATTGTATGATAACCTAGTTTTGGTTGTGCTTATTTCTCTTATGAGCGTCGCGAACTTATAAGATAGTGTATTAATCTTAAATGAAGTATAAATGAATTTAAGGGTTTAGAACTTGCCATGCTAGCATAAGTTCATGTATTCGTTATGCATGATTTCTAGGTAATTTTAACCATCTTACTTGCCCTATGTAATCACGATAGATAACTTGCGCATTAAACCGTTATGTTTTCAATTCTTATAGACATATAAGGACTAAGCATAATTGGTGTCTATTCAACTTCTATCTCTTTTGTGGATGTTTGGTAGTAGGGTATTCATACAACGAAAGTTGGATTTTATCAGTTTCGTGTTATCTGATTAGTGTCATCATCATTACATGCTAAGGTTAAGAACGAAAAGGCTATTGAATGAAGTATTTAATGAAGTTAGAATCCCATGTTTGTGTCATATATTAATCAATTCTCTTTAATCTCTTAGTTTATAATCTTTAGTATAATCTATTAGTTAATCTTAGTATAAACAACCACAAATTGTTACTCATCTTAGCATTGGATAATCACCATACTAGTATTGCATAAATACATTGATTGAAATTAACCTAAACCTATCCCTATAGGAACGAACTAGAATTTATTCTATATTACTTGCGATCGCGTATACTTGCATGAATATTAGGGCGTGTTATAGCCTTAACAAGTCTTTGGTGCCGATGCCGGGGATATCGGTGTTAATTTTTATTTTATGTGTTTGTCATCATTAGTCGTTAAAGTTCAGTGACTCGGACATTGTTACTTACTTAATTCCTTGTCGTGTTTCAGGTACTCTAGTGAGCGTGTATGCATACGCGTTCTCGGTCTTGTAAGAGGACACTGGATCAAAATGAGGAAGAAGTTGTAGTCGAGGAGAAAGTTGAGGAAGAGATCTTAGTTGAGAAAGAAGAAGAGGCTCTTATTGCAATGGGAGAACTAAAAGCGAATCCAAAGGCTTTGATGGACTACTCTCAACAGAAGATCGATGATATTCAGTTTAGCATTGTTCGACCAGCCATCTCAGCTAATACCTTTGAGATCAAGTCGAGCACAATTCAGATGATACAGAACCCAATTCAGTTTGGGGGTTCTCCGACAGAAGACCCCAACATGTACATCAGAGATTTCATCGAGATCTGCGACACTTTCAAGTTCAATGGAGTTTCTGGAGATGCTATTAAGTTGAGAATTTTCCCATTCTCTCTGCGGGATAAAGCTAAGTGCTGGTTACATTCTTTACCACCAGGGTCTATCACCAAATGGAGGATCTTACTCAGAAGTTCTTAACCAAATTTTTTCCTATAGCGAAGACTGCTGCAATCAGAAACGCACTTACTCAATTTGCTCAGCAATTTGGAAAATCTTTATGCGAGGCTTGGGATCGATATACGGAGATGCTTAGGAAGTGTCCTCATCATAGGATGCCTGACTGGATGATTATTAACTATTTCTATAATGGTTTGGGTGCTACTTCTAGACCCATGCTTGATGCAACATCAGGAGGAGCCTTGTGGGCTAAAAGCTATGATGAAGCTTATGGATTAATTGAACTGATGGCTGCTAATGAATACCAGAATCCTACTCAGCGACTATCTCAGGGTAAGGTAGCAGGAATTTTAGAGTTGGATGCAGCTACTGCTATAGCTGCTCAACTTAAGGCTTTGACGATAAAGGTGGATTCTCTGTATAATTATGGAGTTAATCAGATCACTAGTATCTGTGAGCTTTGTGTTGATGCCCATGATACTGATTAGTGTGCCATTTTTAGTGAATCAGCTCAGTTCGTGAGCAACTTTCAAAGGTCGCAGCAACCTGTACTAGCCACCTATCATCCTAACAATCGCAATCATCCTAATTTTAGCTGGAGTAACACTCAGAATGCGGTTCAGTAGCCTTACCAGCAGTATCCAACAAAGTAGTACAACCCCCCTGGTTTTCAGCAACCGCAATATGCACCAAGGCAACAATTCCAGCTGCAACAGTTGAATAAAAAATCTGAATTGGAGGAGTTGAGGCTCATGTGCAAGAGTTAAGAGGTTTCTATCAAGACCTTGGAAAATCAAATCGGACAAATTGCCAATGCCTTATTAAATCATCAACCTGGTACACTTCCTAGTGACACTGAAGTACCAGGATAGAGGGAAATAAAAGAGTAGGTAAAGGAAATTACATTGAGGTCTGGGAAGGTTGCGAATCCTGAACACTCTCAAAGTTCGGATGAAGAAGTTGTATCTGAGGAAGAAGTGTAGAAGGAAGCTGAAGTGGAACCAAGGAAGACTATTATTGAACACACTCCTCCTGAGGGTAATACAGGGGAGAAACAGATCTATCCTCCACCTCCCTTCCCTAAGAGGCTACAGAAGAAAAAGCTGGATAAGCAGTTTGAGAAGTTTCTAGAGGTGTTCAAGAAACTTCACATCAACATACCTTTCACTGAAGCTCTTGAGCAGATGCCTAGTCATGTGAAGTTTATGAAAGGTATTCTCTCTCACTGTTGGTGAGACTGCGTAGCTCTATGAACAGTTACATGATAACTCAACACAATAACAACACTAGAACATGACAAGTTAATAATACTACGTCTATACAAGAAATCAGGAAGAATGAAGATAAGGCAAATATAAAGAATCAAAAGATTAGAAGAAGGTATGAAGTCTGTCTACAGGTTACTGAAAGAAGTTCATTAATATGATCATGCCTCAGTGAAGAACAAAGGTTAAATACTTTCAGGGTTTTAGAAATATTGAAGATTCTGTATACAAGTTCTACTGGAAGATTTCAGTGTATTGGCATTGATTGAAGAGACAGTGTATGAAGCATATGAATCTGAAGAATTGAAGACAGGGTATAGATAGAGGTTAATGAAGACGTTGTCTAAAGTACCATAAAGGATTTAAATGAAAGTACAGTTGTTTATTGACAGTCAGTGTCTGAAGCGATAAAGTTGTGGCAAGCTTAACAATGTAATCAAGGCTATAATACGAAGACCTGAATCGGGGTTAGTCGTCTGTGAACCAGACCAGTTGCACTAGGCGTCAACAACTCGTGAAAGGAATCTGGGTATTATTTATAGAAGGATTGTAAATTGAGGAACGTACTTGGATTGAACGTTTATCAGTTAAAGTACGAGAAGAGGTGCGCGGGGTATACAGCTAAACTGCTCAAGGAACTGGCGAAGCTCAAAGTTTAATTGTTATATTAAATAAATTTATTTAATGGACTTTAATATAATTTATTTAATAAACTTAAAATAATTTATTTAATAAACTTTAAATAAGTTTATTTTATAAATATAAATTACTTTATTTATTTAAGTTATATTTAGGTTTATTTTATAAATAAATTTAGTTACAATTTAAACTTAAAAAGAAAAGAAAAAGAAAAAGAAAGAAAAGAAAATACAAAAAGAAAAGAAAAAGAAAATAGAAAAAGGAAAAAGGAAAACCAAAAAAAAGGAAAATGAAAAAGAAAACAAAAAAAAACAGAAAAATAAAAACAAAAGAAAGAAAAAGAAAATAAAAGGAAAAAGAAAATAAAAGGAAGTGGAATAAAGAAACGTATAAGTTAGTGTGGTTGTTTGGGTGTGAAGTTGTCGCCACACAGATGTAAACAAATAAACTGAAATATATGTCCAAGGCATCGCCACAGACTGTTTACTCTTGATCGCAATAGACAAAATCAAGACAAGTAAATGTACTGTACCTCACAGGAGTCGCCATAGAGTATGAAGAGAGCAAGTCAAATATTCTAAGTGTACAAGGATTACACCCTGGTCGCTACAGAAACCTCAGCCACATATTTTATTGTACGTTCAGTTTATTTGTCTGGTTAAAATTGAGCCACACATTTGAATTGAATATAAAGACTACACTCAGCAACAGATCAGATTCAAGCTATTGGAATTATTTTCTATTCATCTTCTCTCCCAAGAGTGGTAAAAAATAGCAGCAAAGATTTTCAGAGAAGTTAAAGCTTTTTGTATATCCGTTTAACTTTTCACCGGAGTAACGTTATAATGCCCGATTTAATTCTCTTATATTCTTAGGGGCATTATAATCGTTACCCGGTAATTAAATCCTTAGACAAATAAAAGCTATATTACTGTATAGGATTTGAGTTGTAAATCTTTGTGGAAGCTAGGAACTTTGTTGTTCTTAGATTGTAGCTGGTTAATTTATTTACCGGAGTGTAGCAACACCCCTCGAGGATTTATATAAGAATATATACTTTCCCGAATATCTTGTGTTCCTCATTTTATATTACCAAACACTATTCACCTCAAGAACACGGAACCAGTAACCGAGCACCAAATCTATATCCGCTAAAGATTCGAATTTTTTTTTAATTTAGTGATTATCGTATTCAACCCCCCTTCTATGATAATTCGGGACCTAACAATTGCTATCAGAGCAAATTGATTGATACACAAATCAGGATCCGTAAATAAATTTATTTTATTGATTTGAATTTACATAAATTTATTTTATAAATTTGATTTAGAAAATTTATTTTATAAATTTAATTTGAATGAGTTTATTATTTAAACTTGAATAAAGTTTATTTTATAAACTTAATTTAAATAAATTTATTTATAAATTTGATTATAATTAATTTATCATATAAATTTTAGTAAATACAATTTTTAATTTAAATTAGATTTTCGGTGAATAAATTGGTTGCCAGTTTTTTTTGTCTTTCACTTCGGCGTCGTATGAGCTTTTATTAGTTGCCATTTTTTCTTGTTTGTACATTTGGCACCCTTTGTTTATAAACAAAAAGGAAGCCTTTTGTTAACAGACAGAAGAAATAAACTAGAACAACTTTATGGTACATGCACGCGCAGAGTAAAAAAAATAAAATTGGCAGCTCTGAGGTTAAGCTACACACGCGCTTGACTCACACGCGAAAAATAATCACGGCAAAAAATTCATTTTCTGTTGAGCCAAGTGCAGGTCTTGAGTGGTGCAACACGCACGGAAAGAATTATGCAGCACAGTTTTGTTGCCGCCTTGTGTCTTTAAGTCACGTGCGCTGAATCGCCTGAAAAAAAATAAGTCGTACGTGGTGGGGTCCGAGCAGTGCAGCTATTGTAAACAACAAACAAAACAAACCTAACTCTCTGTAGTCGCCACAGCCTTCATGCTCCCTGTAGTCGCCATACACGAACAAATACGGCGCACAGAAGTAAAAGAGGTCGCCATAGAGGTATTTGGCTAAGAAAACAAATTTTGTTAAGGCATATGTACGCACTGTGGTTGCCTGTGGTCGCCACAGAGATATACAAGGGAGCTACCTGAATCGCCACAAAATAAATTTATTTGAAGCCCCTTAATTGTTATTTCTGATTTATTTATTTTTCCATAAAATTTTAAATTCTTCAATTTAAATTTTTCTTAAATAATAATTTGTATTTTATTTAATTTTTAAGAAAATTTAAAATTCTTGAAAATTAGATTTTACGTAAATATTTATTTTTGATTAATTTATTTTATAAGAAAATTAAAAATATTGGAAATTTAAATTTCACTTAAATATTAAATTAAGGGTACTCAAAGTATTGGTAGACTCAGGATTTCTCCGGGCTTTTAAAGTGGATTTTAATTTTTCGAAGAAAACGATGACCATGTGTTATTCAGACGGAAAATTCCCGAACACGGAAATTATAGATAATGGTTTTCTTACTCCAATGGAACTGATTTCAAGACCTACAAAAGAAAATTGTGGAACTTCCTCAAAGGCTTACTCCATAGGATATCACTGGGTTTTCTGACGCAGGAAAGGAATGAAATTTCTATGGGTACAGTTTTTTTCGAAGATTTTAAAGGCAACTCTATGATTCCAGATTATATAGTCACACAATGGTTTGTACCAATGCTATATTTATCCGGGAATCAATGAGATCATACAGGCAGGAATTGTGGAGGTCAGAGAGAATTGTGGGGAAAACAAACATCTCAGTTATATGCAGCAAAGTTGGAACCTCAGAACAGAATGTAAGAGTTACTGATAGCTGAATCAGAAGAAGCTCAGGTAGAAGTACTTGAGGTACTGGATGTCAGGGCAGTGTTTTACTTGTCAGGGAAGTTTAGTCGCATCATATTCACAAGGAATACATAAGCTATATCCAAGGATCAAGCCTTTCCGTAGCATAGGTTCTCACAGATTCAGTACAAGAGGTGATTACAAGACTGAGATTGGGACATATACAAGATTTGATAGCTACAGGTATGATAAGCAATATGTGTCAAGTAACTATCAGGGGTTTTGCTACAACAGAAAAAGAAGCTTGACAAACAAGAATGAGTAGGGACTCAGTTGAAAAGTTGAGACAAAGGTGGAATGTTTTCTTATGGAAGCAGCCAATCAAAACTTATAGTGCACGGGAAAGAGTTAAGATGGATCATATGTAGAATAATGAATATCTTGCTTTCATAGAAATCTCTGAAGATGGTCCAACTCACATATCTCAGGTTTCAAATTCTTGAACCACTGCAATACTTTGTTTTCAATATTCAATGCATGATTAAAATTTTAGTGTTTAAATGTTTAACACTCGCACAAGCATGATAGCATCACACATAGATTATGTTGAACTAGTTCACTAGATTATTTTCTAATAACTAGGATTGATGTTTAACTTGTGCATGTTACTTTAGAAGATCTTAAATATGTGTTTGAATATTTGTTGAACATGATTAATTGCTTTAGTGAGATAGATATTTTCCAGCATATAAGACCTTTGTTTATGCTTATCTCCTGTATCCTATTATATTGTGATTTATTTATTTGATCTGAATTATTTGTTAAGATGCATTAGTTTATAATTGGATTGAGATAGCTAGGTGAGATACATCAACATGATTGGGCTAGATAGAATTAGTGATTTATTTGTTAATTCTACTTGTTCCATATCATGCCTATCTTGCTTAATTCTTATGTATAATATTTCTAAATGAATGCCATGTATTCCTAAGATAATGCTTGTTTATTCTTTATGCCATGAATGCATCTCTTAGTACTTACATTAATTATAGAAAAAACATATTTAGGATTTTTTAGGTCACACACACTGTCGAAGGGGGTTGAATACAGTGTTTACTACAATCAAATAGAATATAAGAACTCAAGTAACAGAAAACAGATTTTATTCAACACAATAAACTCTGTTACAAAGAATTGTCCTCTCTCAGTGATGAACAAATTATCACGAGAGCTTCTAGGGTTACAATAATTAATAAACTCGATTATGATAACACATATAGTGTAAACTCTATGCTTGTGTTTATATATTACACAGTTACAAGATAATCTTCTAATTGATATCGAATAAAATTATGCTTCCTAATTTATATCAATCAATTATCTTTTCTTCTAAGTATTCTATTCCTTATAGAATTCTTCTCCATGCATATTTCTTCTTATGTTTGTCTTGATCTTCTTTCCTTTCAATTAGCCGCCTTCCTTATCTGAACGTCTCCTTAAGTCCTCATATTATCTCCTGATAAATATCTCCTGATAACTTAAGTTCTGACAACTTAAGTTCTGATATCTTAAGTCCTGACTTCAGTATAAGTACTGATTTCCAGTTAAGTACTGATTTGTCCTGTTAAGTAAGATCTGAAAACTAAACACAAATCATATTAGACATGACATTACAAATATATCTAACGATCTCCCCCAACTTGTAAATTAGCATACTATACAAGTTTAACAGATATTTGATGATGTCAAAAATATTAAGTACAAATGCATGAGAATTTGACTAGATAACTACAACTTACAGTCCTTATAGCTTTACCATCCTCAAGGTCTGATAACAGCTTCATTCTGTATACACTTCAGAATTTAAGCAGTTATAGATCTTTGAGTTGGATTCAATTTCTGATCTCTTTGATGTCAGGTATTGTCCTGAGATAGTTCTTCAACAAACATCTCTCAGCATATTCAAGTTCATTGACCATCCTCCTTTTAGCATTCATCAATTCAACTATATCTTCACCAGTTGGAAAGATAGCAGCCCTGAGATCATTTATTTTAGCTTTCCTTATATTCTGATCTAGTCTGATTATGTAGGCTTTGTCAGACTCAAGATTGAATTCAAGTCCCTTAATACCAGAAAATGTAGTGATGATTTTAGCAGTATTAGGCTTCATTTCAACAATTTCTCCACTATGAGATCTGTACTTGGGACAGTATGGGCTGTCAGACTTTACAGAGTAAAGCTTCTTCTGTCTTTGAATATTTGATCTTAAATACTCTGCAGCACCATCTGTTGATCTATTTTTCACTTGAAGTAGAAATAGAACATGTTCCAGTTCTTTAAAATACTTCAGTGGAATATCATTCTTCCTGATCTGGAATACCCTCCCATCTGCAATAAAATATAACATGATATGTTCTTACAAAACAGAATGGTAAACCATTTGTACAGATTCAAGTTGATTCAATCTCTCAGGAGTTGCTCCTACACCTGGTTCACTTAAGGAAGTTGGATCATTGGTAGTATTGCTTACTCTCTTCTCTTTTGAACTACCCAATCCAGATTTATCTATTGCTTCCTTTCCTGTAACAACTCTTGCTTCAAAACCACTTGATATAGTCTTTAAAGGTTGAGTCTATTGAGCTTTGGTGAATCCTGGTAGTAGCATCTTTGAAGGTTTAATATGAGCAATGTCAGAGATTTCCTTTTCCTTATCTTCTGATATCAAGCCAACCTGAGCTATGTCAGAAGTTGCTTGCTTCACTGTCATATCAGAACTTACTAATCTTGACTCTGAACAACTTGAGCCATGTCAGAGGTTGTTTGAGAAATCTTCTTTTTCATCATAGTAAGATTAGCATCTTCTTCATCAATTATTTCTTCATCCATGACTGGCACATATACCTTTACAGGTTCATTAACTTTTTCTCTGCCCTTGGATCTGGCTTTGGCTTTGGTTGTTTGTGATTTGGCTTTGGTTGCCTCAGAATTTGTCCTTTCCTTAATCACAATACCCTTAAGTTTTGGAAGTTTCTTTTTAACGACAGAAGCTTTAGATTTTGATTTGACTTTTTCTGCTTTAAGTCTAGCTTCCTTTTCCTTTAGAATTTCAAAGTCCATTCCAGGATTTTCTTTAAGAAATAATCTCCTTGAAATTTCTTCATCAAGTTCCAGATGTTCAGTAGAACTTATCCTTTTACCAGTATCATAACTTATTCTTCTCCCAGTATCAAAACTTTTTCTTTATGTAGAAATTTCAGTTGTCTTTGATGAAGAACCTTTGCCACCTTTGCCTTGACCATGACCTCTACCCATTCCAGAGTTTCCCAGGTCATCATTTCCATCATCTTTTCCTTTCACTGATTGAGTAGATTTGCATTTGGACTTAATTACTTTCTCCCCCTTTTTGGCATCAGCAGGTAAAAGAAGAAAGACAAGCAATTCCACTGAGGATTGGATCTCATTGAGTTGAGTTTGATGAGAAGCTTGATTCTTTAGAATTTCATTAATTTGAGCTTGTTGCTTCTCCTGAGTTTTTTCAATATACCCAATTCTGTCAAAGACTGGCTTGAAAAATCTGTTCTTTTCCAATTTTATATTCATATCTTGCTGGATCAAATATTCTTGAATTTTATTCACCTTGTCATGAGTTATTGAGTGTTGACCTTGAAGGTGCCTAGTACTCATTGCAGTAACTCTCAGCCGTGCCTTGAAATCATCATTTATCAGCATTTCATCAGCTTTGGCAAGGTGCTCAGCAAGAATTTTTTCAGTAGAAACAAAACTAACTGAGTTCCATTTCTTAGTCCACTCCTTTCCTCTAAGAGTTTCACTCCAAGGTACTGGTACATCCTCTCTAACAAACTTCTTGATTAAATCAGCTTTGTTTGGAGCTTGTTGAGGTGCATGTCCTGATGGACCAGCTGTATCAGCATCTACATTGGCAGCAGCTTCACTAGTAAGTTTGGCATTATCAGCATTAGAACTTATAGAGCATGCAGCATCAGCATCCTCTGATAAAAGAACAGTATGTGAGGCTATAGAGGCTTCAACATCATCCTCTAAGTTCTGATCTGCAGCTAAGTTCTGATCAACAGCCAAATCTTGATGCCCATCTAAAATCTGATTTTCATCATCCAGATTCAGAATTGGTGTTGTTCAAATATCTTCATTGAAATCAGCATCAATAAGTAGTGTTGTTGGTGGAGTGAGTTGAGTTGGTGGAGCTTCCAAGTACAAAACCTCAGGCACAATCAATTTATGAATATCAATTTCAGCACTTGTACCTGGGTCTTCAGTATGTACTGGATCAATTACAGGAGACTCAGGAAGTATAGGCACTTTCTCTGGAATATCCTTTTGTTCTTGAATAGGAGACTTTTGAGCTGATTCAGCAGTAGGAAGTAATTCAATTACTATAGGTTCTGTTGGGATCAGAGATTCCTGATCCCCTTCCTGAGCTGCTTCTTCCAGAGTTGCTTCAGAGTGTGATGATACACTTTCATCCCTCTTGGCTCTTTGCTTTTTAAGTCTCTTTACAGAATTAGAACCTTTGAGAGCTTCATCATCAGAATTTAGCTTTCTAAGCCTTTTGAGGGGCCTAGAACTCCCAGTTTCAGTGTCTTTCTGAGAAAAAATCTTCTCAGCTTTTACAACAACAGGTTCTGATATGGGAACCTGTTCCTCATTGTCTGACTCATCTCTCAGAACAATTCTCCTTCTCTTCAGTTGAGATTGAGGTACTATCTTAGTCCTCTTGGGTTTTGAATATGAAGGCTTCACAGGATGTGCTGAAGGTTGAGGTTGAGATGACTGTGATAGTTTGAAATATGTCCTGATGGAGGGTTGAGTAGGTTGAGGTTGAGAAGTTTGAGGTGGTTTTGTAGTTGTGGTCTGTTCTGATGGTTGTAAAGTTGGCTGTGATGTGTTGGTGGGTTGAACATCGGGGTAAACATATGTGTATATTTGTGGATCAGCATTTACCAGAATTTGTTTTACTAATTGAGGAATCTATAAGGGTCTCTGTACTTGTTTCTTAATGTCAGCATTTAACAAATCATTAAAGGCCATCTTTGCAAGCTTAAAGGGTGGAATTAAATCACAGGTAGGTTGGGGTTCATCAGCACAACAAAATGTATATATAAGCTGACAGAATCTAGCAAAGTATACTACATTCCTATCCTCTGTCATCCTATCCCCTATGAAACCTAGCACATCACTTGCAAAATCAAAATAAGTTTGATGAATAAGGGCATACCCGATTTGTTGACTCATGATGGGAATAGCATCAAAGTTGGAGCACTTATTGGCAAATGCCTTAGTGATATAATCAAAGAAAAAGCTCCATTCCTTTCTAATATTTGCTCTTTTCAGTTGACCCGGCTTTCCGAAACTTTTCTCATAGCCCAAACTGGCCATGTGCTGCTATAAGACAGGATCGGTTGAGAATGTGCAACCTTCAGGTAAGTGGAGAGCTTTACGAACTGCTCCAGGAGTAACCACATGCTCGACATCTCCTGATGTAAAAATGATGCTTGGAGTACCAGTAGCACCACCATCATCAAAAAGCCCAGTTCTCCAAAATGTCAGCACTTGTTGGCTGGAAATAGTTTGAGGTTGGGTCAAAGCATACCCAATCTCACTATGAGCTAATAAATCTTGCACAAAGTGCAAATCTGATGGAGCTTCAGTCTTGGTCAAGATTGCAGCATAACTATTTGGGACAAACTTGGATCCATCAACAATTAAATCCTTGGGCGCCATCAGAAATAAGTGAGAAGTTAGAGTGCCTATAAGGTGTTTGAGAAAATGTCTGTAAAGAAAACCGTCAGAAAATGTGAGAGAGAATAAGAAGAGAGAGAGAGAGTAGTATAAAAATGAAAATAAAAGATTTGAAAATCTTTTATCTCTTTTACTTAAACACCCCACGTGACAGCAGTTAATAAGAAGTGGAACAGACCTTTACACCTGTCAGGCATGCAGCAGTTAAGGCAAAAGTTAATGGGCACGGTAAATAAGTAATAATTACATTACACGTTCAGTTTTTTAAAAACTGTTCCCACTAAACAAATGATTATTACTGCTTTATCTCACATAAACCAATATTCTATAAAAATATGACCGTTCAAGTAATGACCAAAAATAAACCAAGTAAATAAATACTGTCACGTCAGCATCAGAACTTGATTCTTATCAGGATTTAAAAGTCATCAGAATATGGCTCCTTTACTCGAAAAGTGAATGTTTATTCCTGTTATTCTTCACACTAATACTGATATGAGTCCATCAGAACTTAATCATCAGAACTTCCATCAGAACTTGTCCTCAGAATTTATGCAACTGACACTTAAACTGTTCATCTAAAATAACATATATCACCATAGTAATTTTTATCATTCATATGGAGTGTATGTGTGTGCATTAAGCTAAATATCAGACAAGAGTAAAGTCTGATTCACTTCAGTACATATTAGAAATAAGGCATAACTAAGAACTTTGCTTAAAATCTGTCATTATTTTGAAGTCTATTATAGAATGAGTTCATGCATGAGTCCACCTCAACTGTTTTGTGCTCATTTTATGCATCTTTTGAAACTCCTTTTTACAGTAGCTTCTCAGTGTAAGTGAGTCACAACTGCTTATCAAAATTTATGCTAATATCAGAGTATTTCTCCAGTAATCAGAGAATGTGTAAAGTCACCAAGAAAATTTTATTTTGCTTTTCTAATGCATATTACTTAATACCAGCAATGCACTTGGGTCTTCCCTTCTACATATACTTTTCTCTAGATCTCAAAGGAATACCTGATATTTCTTCTTCTTTTTTTCTTTTGATAAGTGAGTCTTATCAGCAATTAGTACATCCATCAGATTTACTAACATCAGAACTTAACAGATAAGAAGCACTATTCTAGTTTTTGACTTCGTAATAAGATACACAAAGTAAACTTTAACCAAGCTCAATATCAGAATTTGCTTGTGTTAAAAGATTTCCACATAAATAATAACTTTAAACATGGGATTATTAGTTTATTAAAGACTACTAGGTCAGCATCTAGCACAGTGATCCTCATTGGATTGAATAGTCACATAAACATTCATATCACTATTAGAGTTTAGAAATTCACATCAGACAAGAATCAACACTTAGAAAATTTCAATTTAAGCACAGAATACACAAAGATAGTAATATATGTAAATACTGATCATAAAGTCTGATGTATCAGAACATAAACTAAGCAGATTTAGAGAAAGAACCTGAAACCATTCCAAGTTCATTTACCAATCTTGTAAAAGTAGCTTCACACAGTGGTTTTGTGAAGATATCTGCTATTTGTTGATCTGTTGGAACAAAATGCAATTCTACTGTACCTTCATCCATATGTTCTCTTATGAAGTGGTACTTAATGCTGATGTGCTTTGTCATTGAGTGTTGAACTGGATTACTTGTCATAGCAATAGCACTTTAATTATCACAGTAAATAGGGATTTTAGAATATGTTAACCCATAATCCAGTAACTAATTCTTCATCCAAAGAATCTATGTACAACAGCTTCCTGCAGCAATGTATTCTGCATCTGCATTTGATGTGGAAATTGACTTTTGTTTCTTGCTAAACCAGGAAACTAATCTGCCTCCAAGAAATTGGCAGCTTCCACTTGTGCTTTTCCTGTCAATTTTGCATCCTGCAAAATCTGCATCTGAGTAACCTATTAGCTTAAAGTCTGATTCTCTAGGATACCATAATCCCAGATCAGCTGTACCCTTAAGGTACTTGAAAATTCTTTTCACAACTGTTAAGTGAGGTTCTCTTGGATCTGCGTGAAATCTTGCACAAAGATAGGTAGTATACATAATATCAGGTCTACTTGCAGTTAGATAGAGTAGTGAGCCAATCATACCTCTGTAATCAGTAATATCTACTGATGTACTAGTATCTTTATCCAATTTTGTTGCAGTGGCCATATGAGTGGATGCATTTGAACAATCTTGCATTCCAAATTTCTTCAACAAATTTTCGCTGTACTTAGATTGACAAATAAAAGTTCCTTCTTCATTCTGCTTGACTTGAAGGCCCAGAAAATAGCTAAGTTCTCCCATCATACTCATTTGATATCTTGACAGCATTAGTTTGGCAAACTTTTTATAAAGTCTGTCATTTGTAGAACCAAAAATGATATCATCAACATAGATCTGTACCAAAAGTAAGTCTTTTCCATGGTTGAGATAAAATAATGTTTTGTCAATAGTCCCTCTGTTAAATCCACTTTCCAGAAGAAACTGAGCTAATGTCTCATACCATGCTCTTGGAGATTGCTTAAGGCCATAAAGTGCTTTATCAAGTCTGTAGACATGATGAGGAAATTTTGAATCTAAAAAACCTGGAGGTTGTTTAACATATACTTTTTACATCCATTTGAAAGACTGTAAACTTTTTGTGAGCAGCATAAGCTAAAAATATCCTTATGGCTTCCAATCTAGCAACTGGTGCAAATGTTTTATCATAATCAATTCCCTCCTATTGATAATATCCTTTTGCAACCAGCCTTGCTTTATTCCTTGTAATTATGCCATCACTATCGGTTTTGTTTCTGAACACCCACTTTGTACCAACAACAAATCTGTTCTTTGGTCTTGGCACTAGGGTCCAGACTTTATTTCTTTCAAATTCATTTAACTCTTCCTGCATTGCTTGCACCCAATCAGCATCTTGAAGAGCTTCTCCCACTTTCTTTGGTTCAGTCTGAGAAAGAAAAGAGTGATAGAGACATTCATTTGATGGTTCTGTTCTAGTTCTTATACCTGCTTCAGGATCTCCAATAATCAAGTCAGGTGTATGTGCTTTAGTCCACTTCCTTACAGACGGAAGGTTATCTCTAAAAATGGATGCTCCCACATGATCCATGCTGTCTCCATCAACATTTTCTGATTCTCCCCCTGAAATTATGCTCTCTGAGTTTGATCCTTCATAATTTGAGTTTCCAGAATTATCAGAACTTCGTTCATCAGAACTTGATGAATCAGAACTTGAGGAGCCTGTTCTAGATTCTGATGCTTCTTGAGATGTGGTTGGATCTTCTATATGCTCCCCCTGCACACGTGCATTTTCCTTTGGTATAGTCACCACAGTTTCAATAACATCATAATTTAACCCATCAGAATTTGCAGTATCAGGATTTAGACTGTCAGAATTTAGATTATCAGGATTTACAGAATCAGAATTTAAAACTTCATTCTCAAATCTCAGCTGATCATGATCATTAAAATCTTCAAGTCCAGTAATCTTCTTATCATCAAAAGAGACATTGATAGATTCCATGACAACCCTTGTTCTTAAATTGTAGTATTTGAAGGCTTTTGTGGAAAGTGGATATCCAACAAAAATTCCTTCATCAGCTTTTAGATCAAATTGGGATAGCTGTTCAAAATGAGTCTTAAGAACAAAACACTTGCATCCAAACACATGAAAATACTTCAGATTTGGCTTCTTTTTCTTCACCATCTCATATGATATCTTTCCATGCTTGTTGATAAGTGTTGCATTCTGAGTAAAACTAGCAGTCTGCACAGCTTCAGCCCAAAAATAGGTTGGTAACTTTGCTTCATCAAGCATAGTTCATGCAGCTTCAATAAGAGTTCTATTCTTTCTTTCAACAACTCTATTTTGCTGTGGAGTTCCAGTAGCAGAGAATTCCTGCTTGATTCCTTGGTCTTTGCAGAACTCTTCCATGATCAAATTCTTGAACTCAATGCCATTATCACTTCTTATGATTTTCACAGAGTCTTTAACCATTTTATCCAGTTGTTTAACATGATCAATCAAGATAGATGCAGTTTCACTTTTTGTGTGCAAGAAATACACCCATGTGTATATGGTGAACTCATCCACTATGACCATAGCATATTTCTTCTTTGCAATAGACATGACATTTACTGGACCAAATAGATCAACATGTAGAAGGCGATAAGGCTCAAGAATTAAAGATTCAGACTTGCTCTTGAATGAAGATTTTCTTTGTTTTGTCTTTTGACATGAATCACAAAGGCCATCAGGAGCAAATACTGATTTTGGCAGTCCTCTCACAAGATCTTTCTTGACTAGTTCATTTATATTGTCGAAATTTAAATGAGAGAGTTTCTTGTGCCAATTCCAGCTTTCTTCAATTGATGCTCTACTTAACAGACAGATTGCAGAACCATCAGTACTTATTGAAAGCTTGGATTCATAAATGTTACCATTCCTGTATCCTTTCAGAACAACTTTTCCTGTAGATTTGCTAACAACTTCACAGTGTTCTTCAAAGAAATCTACATGATAACCTCTGTCACAGATTTGACTAACACTCAGCAAATTGTGTTTAAGTCCTGAGACTAGAGCTACTTTTTCAATGATGACATTCCCAAGATTGATATTGCCATATCCCAGAGTTTTTCCCATGTTGCCATCTTCATAAGAAACACCTGGACCAGCTTTCTCCACAAAGTCTAATAGCAGGGCTTTATTTCCAGTCATATGTCCTGAACATCCACTGTCCAGAACTAGGATGTTTTTCCTGTTGCCCTGCAATCACAAAGACCACTAATGATTAGTTTTAAGGACCCAGACTTGCTTGGATCCTTTGGCCTTATTAAGTTTGTTAACATTTGCAGCAGATTTAACATCAGAATTTATGTTAACAGTTTTCTTATCAGAATTTGCAATATCAGACTTTGCATCAGAACTTACACTAGAAGGAATAATGCTAACTTTCTTTAAAGAAGGTTTTATTTGATAATAATCACAGTACAAACTATGATATTCCTTACAAGTATAAATGGAATGCCATAAACTACCACAATGAAAACAAGGATTTTGTGGCCTATATCTAACAGACTGACTCTTAACTCCTGATTTTGAAGGTAAGGAGTTTATGTTCTTATTCTTCCTGCAAAAAGAAGCCAGATGGTTAGAATTTCCACATTTATTATATTTATTTCTAGGAGCATTAGGAACAGGCTTTTAATTATTGCTTTTATTCACACCTACTTTTTCATTCCTATTTTTCCTAGGTTGTTTTACCTTGTTTACATTCTTAACATCTTTCAGCTTATGCTTAAGCTGCTTCTTTGTCATTAAGCCTATGTTTACTTCAGTTGGCTTACCCTGTTTTGGTTTGTCAGAAGTTAATTTCTCTTTAACTTCTGATTTATCAATATCAGACTTTACAGCTACAAACTTAACAGGATTTACCTTTGGCTTTTGTTTAACAACTATAGGCTCAATTTCTACAGTTCCTTTATCATTCATATCATCTCCATAACCTAAGCCCTCTTTCCAGTTTCCACTACTTAACAAATTCTGAGTTGTTCTGCCAGAGTTAGTCCAAGTCCTGATAATCTTTCTTTCCTTTTCTAACACAGTTTTTAGAGATTCATTCATTTTAAGCACATCATCTCTAACATAGAAAGCATCATCTCTATCTTTCTGAGTTTGATGGAACATAACTAACTCTTTTTCTAAATAATCATTCCTCCTTTTATAAGCAAGATTTTCAGAACTTAATCTTTTACATGTTAAAGTTTGATCTCTATAACTAATGAACATGGTTTTAAGATATCTTCTCAACTCAGTAATATCATCAGTATGAAAAGCATAGGTTGTTTGAGGTACCTTTAACTCAGCAGCTTCAGAACTGCTATCAGCATTTGCCATCAAGGCATAGTTCACCTCATTTTCAGAATCTGAAGTGTCAGTCCAGCTTTTCTTCTTTGTGACAAGAGCCTTGCCTTTGTCACTCTTCACTTTCTTGCAGTCAGGAGATATGTGGCCTTTCTCACCACAGTTGTAGCATTTGACATTTGAGTAATCTCCTCTGTCAGAATTTCCTCCTTTTCCTTCAGATTTTCTGAAACCTTTCTTATCAGAACTTGCACCTTTCCTGGAAAACTTCTTTCCCCTTATGAATTTCATGTATGCAATCTTTATGATTCCTTTCACCATAAGAGCACATAGCTTCATCATCTCTTCATCGGGGTCCATCTCAGATAGACTTTCAGTTTCTGAATCCTCATCACTATCAGGACTTAATGACTCAGTATCAGACTTTGTGATGAGTGCCTTTCCTTTTCCTTTCTTTAAGACAACCACTTTAGGGGATTCCTCCTCAGCCTTAAGAGCAATTGTCCTTGACTTTCTCCCATGCCTCTTGCTTCTTTGATCCATCTCAAGTTCATGAGTCTTGAGCATACCATAAATTTCATCAAGAGTAGTTTCATCAAGAGCATAGTTGTCTCTTATAGTTGTGGCCTTCAAATTCCAACTTTCAGGAAGAGCTAAAAGGAATTTGAGATTAGTATCTTCAAGATCATATTCCCTATCCACCAATGACAGATCATTCAAGAGTTTGACAAATCTATCGTATAAACCAGTCAATGACTCATCAGGTTTTGAGTCAAAGTGCTCATACTCTTGAGTGAGTATAGTCATCCTGTTCTTCTTAATTGAATCAGTTCCCTGACATCTTGTCTCCAAGGCATCCCATATTTCTTTTGCAGTCTTGCAGTTAATTACCCTGTTTGACATGATATTATCAATGGCACTGTGCAACAAATGTCTTACCTTTGCATCCTTTGCAATAGATGAGATATCTTCAGCTGTATATTCATTTTTCTCCTTTGGTACAGTCTATGCTGGCTGATCTGCAACTATAACAGAGAGCTTGGTTGGCTTGTGTGGTCCTTCATTAATTCTGTCTAGGTATTTTGGATCTGTAGCTTCCAGAAACATGGACATCCTCACCTTCCATATGGGATACTCAGAAGGTTTCAGTATGGAACCCTAATTGTCTCATATCGATTATGGATTTGAGTCTTTGGAGTTTATTCAGTTTTGGTGGGCTTGGTTGGAGTTTGTACTTCTTTAGACATTATTGTTTTTGGATCTTTATTGTATGTGTGTTAACAGATTGCTCTAATACCACTTGGTAGGACACACACACTGTAGAAGGGGGTTGAATACAGTGTTTACTATAATCAAATCGAATATAAGAACTCAAGTAACAGAAAACAGATTTTATTTAACACAATAAACTCTGTTACAAAGAACTGTCCTCTCTCAGTGATGAACAAATTATCACGATAACTGCTAGGGTTACAATAATTAATTAACTCGATTATGATAACACATATAGTGTAAACCCTATGCTTGTGTTTATATACAACACAGTTACAAGATAATCTCCTAATTGATATCGAATACAATTCTGCTTCCTAATTTATATCAATCAGTTATCTTTTCTTCCAAGTATTCTATTCCTTATAGAATTCTTCTCCATGCATATTTCTTCTTATGTTTGTCTTGATCTTCTTTCCTTTCAATCAGCCGCCTTCCTTATCTAAACGTCTCCTTAAGTCATGATATTATCTCCTGATAAATATCTCCTGATTATTTAAGTTCTAACAACTTAAGTTCTGATATCTTAAGTCTTTACTTCAGTATAAGTACTGATTTCCAGTTAAGTACTGATTTATTCTGTTAAGTAAGATCTGAAAACTAAACACAAATCATATTAGACATGATATCATAAATATATCTAATAGGATTATATTAGGTCAAAGACTGCTAGTCCTCCTTATATAAGGTTGGAACCATTTTCCCTAGCCTAGAGACAAATTTGTTAAGGGTATTAAAGTGGAGAAAATGGTCAGTCAAAGATAAGAATTAGCCTGATAAGGTTGCAGCTGTTGTTATCTCTGATTATAATAATATCTCTAATCCATCTGGACCCAAACTAATAAGTTGGGTACCAAGAACTGTTAATCCATTTGTGAGTGCAGGACATAACAGGTCAATTGATTCTTATATATTCTTGATAATTCATACTCAAGGCATATGATCAAAGAAAGAGCCTCACAATCAAATGTGATTGACAAAAGCTATTCCGTCAATAATCTTTGGAGATGACAGCAAAGGTTTTCATCTCGGGATAAGCTATACAGAAAAAGGAATATCATCATGGACTCAACAATTGCTATCACTGATAACAACTAATCATTGGAGTCACTGATAACAGTTGAAGCATCTTTCTTGCCGGAGAATCAAGGCACAAATCCTCTTATTAGACAGTTCTGCATCAAAGGACAAAATGTCAATTTAAAAATAGATTAGTGTCTCATCTGAAGCAGGAAGGTTGAGAAGCTTGCTCTTCTTAGAGTAAGGAAAAGAAATGCTCGTGGCTAGAATGGAAACTCTGAAAAGGTGAAGTTAATGGTTTCTACTGTAAAGCTTCATCTGACAAAAGTTTAGCTATGGCATTAGAAGCTCTCACCCTTGAACATCAACTCAAGGAACCCTTTGGTGAAAAGGGGTTAGTGAGAGGACTGCCTCATCTGAAATTCAGAAGATGATAAATGTGAGGCATGTCAGAAAGAGGAGTCAAAGAGAACATCACATCAAAGCAAAGATATACCTTAGTGATGGTGGTTGACTACTCTTATTAAACAAAGTTGTTGTTCATGTATTTTCAAGACAAGACATCACAGATGGTGATTAATCGTATCAGAAGATCAAGCTGGAAGCAACTGTAAAAGAAATGATCTTGTGGACAGATAATGGGACTGAATTTAAGAAGCAGTCTTGATTAATATATGTAACATCAGCAATATTATGAGACATATTCAGCACTAGAAACTCCGTCTCAGAATGGAGTTGTTCAAAGGGAGAACTGGAACTTGATTAAAGCTACAAGGGAAATATCAAGCTAATCAAGACTTTCTAAATACCAAAGGGCTGGAGCAGTCAAAACAGTTTGCAACAAGTAAGATCAAGCCTGGATCAAGGTGTATACATGAAGACCACTAATAAGTCAATGGTTAACAGAAGCAAACACTAGATAACCTGAAAGTGTTTGGAGAGAATGTTCTACGGAAGAAAATGATGAAATGTTTTCAGTTATTTGAAGATCTTGGCATTTGCAGCTAAATATGTGAGGATATTCTTCATGGCTACTCAATGGAGTCTATAACCTACAGGGCATTTGTGGTTGATCAACAGAAGGTGATAGACAGTCTAAGTGCACAGTTCAACAACTCCATGCTCCAAGCTGTTAAAGGAGAAATTAATGGTATTGATGATTCATATCCAAGCAATGGAATGGCAGTGTATAACATAACTCATTATTTCAATGAAGTCAGTCAGCAAGGGTAAGGATTTTCAGGAAATCTCAGCAACAGCTTAGGGGGTAAAAGAAGGATCAACTAGTCGGACACAATACCACATTGAAAATCAGAGGACACTAAAGAACATATCTGCTGAGACAAAGGGTTTGATGTCAATATTATTCCCAGAGTCTAGTTCTTAAATGATCCAGATGGTGGAGTAATGATTAGCAGGGCTACTGAGTATGAATAATTAATTCTCTGGTTTTCCATCTGAAGAAGAAACTAAGAACATTACAGAAGCTCTGATAGATCCGGAATGGTTGGGTGATTGCAAAGCAAAATGAACTCAATCAGTCAGCAAGCAGATTACAGGGAAGCTGGTATCCAAACCAAATGACAATATTGTAATTGGTACAAGGATAACCAGAAGTCAAACTGGATGACAATGGAATTATTTCGAGGGACAAGGCCATACTAGATGCTAGGTTATTATCTAAAAGCAGTATCTGACAAAAAGCACCAGTGATGAGACTTGAGGCTATTACGACATATCTGGCACATGTTGTACATTCTACCTGGAATTGGACTCTGGTAAGTGTGAACAAGTGTACTCCTGGTTGGTGAGTCAAAGGAAGTAGTCAATGATGCACAACAGTTTATGGACTTTGTAGTTGCAGATCTATTGGACTCTGTATATCTCTTCTTCATAATCTCACTTCAGGTTGGTATGAACTAGTATATTACTCAAGAAATCGTCAAGGACATGGTATGGCACTCTAATTGAAGTTACAATTAAATGTTAATTAGTAGAGTAGTCATATTAATAACTCTCTTTATCACTAGGCACAAACATATTAAGTTATATGTGCTATGATATAATGATAATGTTTTATATTGGTCTACTAACAAAGACTTGTGCAATATTATTTACTAAGTAATTGCAGAGTAAGTATGGAGGAGAATGTTGGACAAGTTGTAATTCTTTTTGGAATCACTTCAAGCAAGCCATTAGAATATTTCTTTTAGAAGCTCAAGCAAGCCAAAAGAATATTTCTTTTGGGAGTACAAGTAAACCAAAAGATGATGGCAATACAAGTAAGTATAAGGATCTTTTGAAGATGTAAAATTTTGGATGATTCTGAACATGCCAAGACTACTTACCAACAGAAACCACTAAAGCTTGATCAATACAACTCAGGTATAATGATAATCTATAGAGGTATGACAAACTCAATCTTTTACTCAAATGCAAATATACAACATGTAATGTTCTCAAGATGCCAAAGTGCAAGGTTCCAAGTGGATCTTAGAGAATCCAATCTTATAGCTATTAACAAGATTATTAGATATCTTAAGGGACTATCAACTCTTTGAGTAAAGCACCCTAAAGATATTATACTTAACATGTTTGGCTATATAGATACAGACTATGCAGGTTGTAAGAAAGACAGGAGAAGCATCTCTGAAGCTGTCAACCTAAGTGATAGGAGAAGCATCTCAACTTCATGGAAGAGGATTGATTTCCTGTTATGATGAATAACAACTTCAAATCCAACAACTCTGTAGAATACTCTATGACAAGGCACCTTCACACCAGGTATCATTTATTTTGAGAGCATGTCTTTTAGTCAAAGAGTCACTTGCAAAAACACTTATTAAATGACTTGTTAAAATTAATCTTTCAAGCCTGATTAGTAAGTGTGGGATATCATTCATTGCATATTAGTTAGAAATCCCATATGTAAGGAATTCTTCATATAAGTTCACAAGTATTAAATTTTCAATATTTAAAGGACTTGTGAATTTATCAGTAATCCAGTACCTCGTACTTAGTGCTACTATCTTGATTATCATGATTACAATGTCATATACATTTGTGGTAGTTAAGTATTATATCATTAAGTTTGAATACTATTTTAATTGATTTAAATTATGACTGTAGACAATTTCATTCTATATCAGTCTCATAATTTTAATTATATTAAAATAATATGCAGCATAGTTATTTGTATCATGTACGAATAATTATGATACTTTTATTATTAGTGATATTATTTAGAATTTTTGTTCTAAGCAATCAATGCTTATTTCTAAAATCACTGATATTGAAAGTTAAAGTATTCTCTAAGTTATGTGTATAAAACTCTCAGTATTTTATATACTTAAAAAGTATTTCTAAAATTACTAATTATCCAGAGAGTGATTGCCATGTATTTAAGTCATATATCCTATTGGTGATTATTCAAGGATAATTATAAATATTTTAGTGCTAGTGTCTACCTCATAGATATTTAGTTTATATTTATTTAATATTTATTTTAGGTTATTTAGATTATGGAATTTGAAGCAATTCAATGATTTAATTTGCTCCATAATTCAAACTAACTTAAAATAAATAAGCAGCATGATTGATTATAACTAAATTTGTCATCAATTGATATCTAGTATATTGATTGTAACTTATGTGTTATAAGTTAATTGTGAGATTTTGGTTTTAGTGAATTTAACAATGTTTACATCTCAAGAATTCACTGAAATTAGAATATGATTGTAGCATGATTAGTTGTATGCTAATTTTTGACTTATGTCAGTTAAGAGCTCAACTATGAACTAATTGTGAAGTATTAGTATTTGTGACATTACTTAGAACTCCTCTAAGTAATAAATGCTTATCCTCAGTCACTTATACTAATATAAAAAGTGTAAAAAAATTCTTAAGTACAACTATGGTTAAAATTTTTGATTGCTTTATTAGAAGTAACCATATGTTGTCAAGTTAGAATAATTTTTATACTTATTTGCAAATTCCTAAGCACTTTAATAATAGATGCAATACTCAATGGATCAAAGTATATGGAACTTAGGATATTTTTCTAAGATTGCAAACAAGTCAATGTTGGTTAATGTTGCTTTATTTATCGAACCAATATTGTTTGAGATACTACAGTTGTTAGGACTTAACAATTGTATGATATATGAAATTGAATGATGATGTCTTTTTGATAGATAATTGGTATTTAATTCATTGATATCTTATTTTAATATTTAAAATAGGATACAACATAATTATTAGTATCTAAAGTACTTGACAAGTATCAGACAATGATATATTGTTAATATTTTGTTGTAGATAATTGTGAGATTTTAAGTTTTAGTGAATTTATATGAGTTGCTATATCTGAAAGATTCACTTTAATTTGAAATTAGCAGCATAGTCAATCTTATTAAGGATATTTATCAATAAACAATTTTGTTGATTATAATCTTATAAAGATAGATTATGGAGCTTTTGACGTGAATGAGAATTGCTTAGACTTTACCCTAAGTGATCAATGCTTTTATAAAAACTCATTCATATTGAAAGACAAAATCTTTCTTTCTCTTCTTAATACTGCTAGATCATGAGTCTGTGCCTTTTTCATATTAAAAGACATGATTATTTATCTTTATGCATAAAAACAGACTTGTGCTCTCGAATAGTTTTAATAGTTAAATCAAACTTCTTTCTACATTGGTGATTGCTTATTTCATTAAAATCTTTTGAAATCACTATTGTACATCATTTCTCTCAAAAGATTAAATGCATGACTTTCATTCATTATAGATCTTAAATGTATTTTATATCTACATTACAATATGTTCTGTGATACAGGTTCAGCCTCCAATGGCCTTCTTTCATTTGATAGTCATGAGGTTGAAAACCCACAACTTCTATCCTAGACTGTGAAGACAAACACAGAAACAGAACCAACCAATACTCTCTTACCACTAAAATGAAGTATGAATGAGCGTGAGGGAGAAAGTGCCTTAGTGCACCACATAAGAAAGGTTTTGAAGTCAACCCAGCAGCTCCGTCTCCTACAAAGTTGTGAAATATCAAAACTGAGACAACTGCTAGCCCCCACACATCTACTCAAAAAGATGTACTGGCTGAAAAGGTACAAAAACAGTTACTAAATTCATCTTCTCAACAGGGTGCGTCTATTAAAATTCACATGTCGGCCAGGTTATCCGATGTAGTGTCACCACCTCAAACATAAACAATTCCTGATGCATAAGGATAGGTTACACACACAAAGGAAGAGTTGACGGAAATAAGAGTTTTGACAATTTTAAGGCCAGATTCAATTGTTCAAGGTTCTCTAATGGACCAATTGCCTTTACAGGCATTAAGAGAGGATACAGATCCAATAGCCATATGTCAGTGGTCATTGTCTACCTCCCAAGGCTTAAATCCCCTGGATGCATCTGCGGATAGTGGATCTGACATAGGTGCAGATCGGCAACTTGTTGACAATGATTCAGATATTACCTGATGAGTCACAAGGAAATGTCTTCACAGATATTAGAAGGGAACTTTGATCTTTATGCTAAATTCTTTGGATCATTGTTTACCTTCCCAGAGTCCAAATCTGGAACCCTAAAAGGGAAACTAGCAACTTGTAGATTATGACTCAGATTCATTTGACGAGTCTAACAAGGATGAGGATTTGCGAACTCCCATTGCACCACCTGTGACCTCCTTAAGGATGGCTAAGGTGATTTTCCTTGTAGATACAGCTGGATTTTGGAGCTATGAGAGGAGTGATACATTTGTGAGAATGGGTGTAAAAACGAGTGGATAGAAGAGTGAAACACTTGTGAGGTACACGAAACAGAATCACACACTCACAGTGAGGATGAAAGAGAAACACCATATCCCCTTCCCTATCCCTAAACATGGTTCTTGATACTTCGGGTCTCGAATCTGTTTATGATTGGAACCTAACTCTTAGGGACCTAATATTTACAGATTGGATTAGAATACTTCGGGACCTAACAAGTTGGGAGCTACAATTGGTAACAATTGGTGATCTCACATTTGGGAGGTATAAGGAGTTGGGAAGATTGGTGAACATGATGATCAACAGGGAAGTCATTCTTGCAGCATTTAACGGGACATGGTTGATCAAACTCTGACTTGTTATTTCTTTTCCAACCAAGTAAAATATGAGAACTCCTTCAGACAATGGCATATATTCCTTCTCTAAGGGGGAGATAAAAGCTTATATAATAGTTTGGAGGATTCCTCAACTAAGGGGGAGAAGTAGCAGGGAGGAGGAAAAAGGTAAAGCACATGTACACTACACCACACCATTGTTGTTTGTAACTACGGATCTTATTGTACGGGAGAGGTGGTAAACACAAAGTGATTTCCTAGTGATCAGAAGAAGTGATTTGGTTCATCATTATTCTTCATAAGAGGAGAAGATGTTTTCCAAAAGGGGAGTACCATTAGTTCTTATCTACGGATCCTATTGTACGGGAGAGGTGGTAAACGAAGGTGATCTCCTTTAAGCAGTTTATTCTCATAGGGGGAGAAGCAAGAGAGATATGCGCTTCTCAACAGGAAATATGGTTGTATAAAAGAAGCTGCTGATGATTATATCAAGACTGAGAAGTATTATCTGGCAGAGATTTAAAGAACCAAGAAAATGAAAATAAAACTACTTGAAGATCAGTTCAGTGCTAGCGGGAACACACATCTTTTATTTCAGTTACTCAAGAAATCTTAAAATACAGTATTTGATCCAGAAAACTAGTAGCATTATTTACAAGTCCTGGTTCTTTACTTTTTCTAGGTGTTAGTTGAGTTATCCTCTCTGTTTAATTTGTTTGTTAGGTTTAACAATCAAATAGAGGGAGATTGTTGGTGAGACTGCGTAGCTATATGAACAGTTACGTGATAACTCAACACAATTACAACACTAGAATAAGACAAGTTAATAATACTACATCTACACAAGAAATTAGAAAGAATGAAGACAAGGCAAATACAAAGAATTACAAAATTGGAAGAAGGCCTGAAGTCTGTCTACAGGTCACTGAAAGAAGTTCATTAATATGATCATGCCTCAGTGAAGAACAAAGGTTAAAGACTTTCAGGGTTTCAGAAATATTGAAGATTCAGTATACAAGTCCTACCGGAAGATTTCAGTGTATTGGCATTGATTGAAGATAGACAGTGTATGAAGCATAGGAATCTGAAGAATTGAATACAGGGTATAGACAGAGGTTAAAGAAGACGTTGTCTAAATTACCATAAAGGATTTAAGTGAAAGTACAGTTGTTTATTGACAGTCAGTGTCTGAAGCGATAAAGTTGTGGCAAGCTTAACAATGTAATCATGGCTATAATACGAAGACCTGAATCGGGGTTAGTCGTCTGTGAACCAGACCAGTTGCACTAGGTGTCAACAGCTCGTGAAAGAAATCTGGGTATTATTTATAGAAGGATTGTTAAGTTGAGGAACGTACTTGGATTGAACGTTTATCAGTTAAAGTGCGAGAAGAGGTGTGTGGGGTATACAGCTAAACTGCACAAGGGACTGTCGAAGTTCAAAGTATAATTGTTATATTAAATAAATTTATTTAATGGACTTTAATATAATTTATTTAATAAACTTAAAATGATTTATTTTATAAACTATAAATAAGTTAATTTTATAAATCTAAGTTAGTTTATTTATTTAAGTTATATTTAAGTTTATTTTATAAATTAATTTAGTTACAATTTAAACTTAAAAAGAAAAGAAAAAGAAAAAGAAAGAAAAGAAAAAGAAAATACAAAAAGAAAATAAAAAGGAAAAAGGAAAAAAGGAAAAACAAAAAGAAAACAAAAACAAAAGAAAAACAAAAACAAAAGAAAGAAAAAGAAAATAAAAGGAAAAAGAAAATAAAAGGAAGTGGAATAAAGAAACGTACAAGTTAGTTTGGTTGTTTTGGTGTGTAGTTGTCTCCACACAAATGTAAATAAATAAACTGAAATATATGTCCTAGGCATCGCTACAGACTGTTTACTCTTGGTCGCAATAGAAAAAATCAAGACAAGTATACTGTACTTCACAGGAGTCGCCATAGAGTATGAAGAGAGCAAGTCAAATATTCTAAGTGTACAAGGATTACACCCTGGTCGCCACAAAAACCTCAGCCACATATTTTATTGTACGTTCAGTTTATTTGTGTGGTTAAAATTGAGCCACACATTTGATTTGAATATAAAGACTACACACAGCAACAGATCAGATTCAAGCTATACGAATTATTTTATGTTCATCTTCTCTCCCAAGTGTGGTGAAAAATAGCAGCAAAGATTTTCAGAGAAGTTAAAGCTTTTTGTATATTCATTTAACTTCTCACCGGAGTAACATTATAATGCCCGATTTAATTCTTGTATATTCTTAGGGGCATTATAATCGTTACCCGGTAATTAAATCCTTAGACAAACAAATGCTAAATTATTGTTTAGGATTTGATTTGTAAATCTTTGTAGAAGCTAGGAACTTTTTTGTTCTTAGATTGTAGCTGGTTAATTTATTTACCGGAGTGTAGCAATACCACTCGAGGATTTTTATATGAATATATACTTCCCCGAATATCTTGTATTCCTCGTTTAATATTCTCAAACATTATCCACCTCAAGAACATGGAACCACTAATCGAGCACCAAATCTATATCCGCTAAAGATTCGAAAGAATTTTTAATTTATTGATTATCGTATTCAACCCCTCTTCTACGATAATTTGGGACCTAACACTCACGGATGAATGCAGTGATGTGCTGCAACAGAAGTTGCCTCCGAAGCTTAAAGATCCTGGAAGCTTCACTATTCCTTGCACCATTGGAAAAGTGTCATTTGACAAATGCTTATGTGACTTGGGAGCTAGCATCAATATGATGCCTTTTTCAATCTTTAAGAAGTTGGACTTACCGGATCCAAAGCCTACTTATATGACTTTACAGTTGGCCGATCGTTCTATTACTTATCCATGAGGCATTATTGAGGATGTTTTGGTCAAGGTGGATAAACTCATCTTTCCTGCTGATTTTGTAATTCTTGATTTCGAGGGGGATAAGAAGATTCCCATAATCTTGGGAAGACCTTTCTTGGCGACTGGCCGAACGTTGATTGATGTGCAGAAGGGTGAGCTTACCATAAGAGTGATGGAACAAGATGTAACTTTTAATGTGTTCAATGCTATGAAGTTCCCTATGGAAAATGAGGAGTGCTTAAAGGTGAAGTTGGTCAATTTAGTGGTTACTTTAGAACTTGATCAATTGCTAAGGTCTGATGCCTTAGAAAAGGCCTTGTTGGGGAATTCTGATAGCAAAGATGTTGAAGGTGATGAGCAGTTACAATATCTGAATGCTTCTCCCTGGAAGAAGAAGATGGATATGCCTTTTGAATCTCCTAGAATGGAGGAGCTGAACAAATCTCCTAAGCGCCTCAAGCCATCTATTGAGGAAGCTCTTACACTTGAGCTTAAACCATTACCTGAACACTTAAGGTATGCTTTTTTAGGTGATGCATTTACTTTGCCTGTAATTATTACATCTGACCTTTCAGGTAGTGATGAGGAAAAACTGTTAAGAATTTTGAGAGAGTTCAAATCGACAATTGGATGGACGATAGCAGATATTAAGGGAATCAGCCCTTCTGATTGTATGCATAAAATTCTGCTAGAGGAAGGTAGCAAGCCTACTGTTGAGCAACAAAGAAGGTTCAATCCTATCATGAAGGAAGTTGTGAAGAAGGAAATTCTTAAGTGGCTGGATGCAGGGATCATCTATCCCATTTCTGACAGTTCTTAGGTGAGTCCAGTTCAGTGTGTACCAAAGAAAGGAGGTATCACAGTTGTTGCTAATAAGAAGAATGAGCTCATTCCTACTCGAACAGTCACGGGGTGGAGAGTTTGCATGGATTATAGGAAGCTGAACAAGGCCACGAGAAAAGATCACTTCCCTCTGCCGTTTATTGATCAGATGCTTGACAGATTGGCTGGGCATGAGTACTACTATCTTCTGGATGGTTATTCGGTCTATAATCAGATTTGCATTGCCCCAGAAGATCAGGAAAATTCTATTTTCACTTGTCCATTTGGAACTTTCACCTTTAGAAGGGTTTCTTCTGGTTTATGTGGGGCACCGGCCATATTTCAGAGATGTATGATGGCTATCTTCTCTGACATGATTGGTCAGAATGTGGAGGTGTTTATGAATGATTTCTCTATTTTTGGCGATTCATTTTATAAGTACTTGCAGAATCTTGGCGATGTTCTTAAAAGGTGTATTGAGACCAACTTGGTTCTCAACTGGGAGAAATGTCACTTTATGGTGCAACATGGCATTATTCTTGGGCACAAGGTCTCTAGTAAGGGTCTTGAGGTGGAAAAAGCCAAAGTGGGGGTCATCGAAAATCTTCTTCCACCAATTTCTGTTAAGGGAGTTCACAGTTTTCTTGGTCATGCGAGCTTCTACAGGCAGTTCATCAAGGACTTCTCAAAATTTCTAAACCTTTGTGCAATCTTCTGGAGAAGGATGTCCTGTTCAAGTTTGATGACGAGTGCATAGCTGCTTTTGAGTTCTTGAAGAAGAGTTTAATCACGGCACCTGTCATGACTGCACCTGATTGGAATGAACCTTTTGAGATGATGTGCGATGCAAGTGACTATGTAGTTGGAGCAGTTCTTGGGCAGAGAAAGAACAACATATATCATGTGGTCTACTATGCTAGTAAGACCCTAAATGATGCTCAACTGAATTATACTACTACTGAGAAATAACTTCTGGCTATTGTCTACAGTTTTGAGAAGTTTCGATCTTATCTACTTGGGATGAAGGTGACATTTTTCACTGATCACGCTGCAATTCGATATCTCATGTCGAAGAAGGACTCCAAGCCTAGATTGATTAGATGGGTTCTTTTGCTTCAAGAATTTGAGTTGGAGATCAAGGACGTAAAAGGTATTGAGAATCAAGTCATTGATCATCTCTCCCGTTTGGAAGATCCAAGTTCAACTTCACTGGATAAGACATTGATAAATCAGTCATTTCCCGATGAGCAGCTGTTTGGAGTGCAAGGGGAAGAACCATGGTTTTCAGACATTGTGAACTATATTATGAGTAATATCATGCCACCCGACTTATCGTACGCTCAAAGGAAAAAGTTTCTTCATAAAGTAAAGTGGTACATGTGGGATGAACCATATCTATTTAGGCAAGGAGCTGACCAAATTATCAGGAGATGTATTCCGTACAACGAAGTGGGGGGATCTTGCGAGACTGTCATTCAACTATTTATGGAGGCCACTACGGTGGAGAGAATACAACAGCTCGAGTCCTTCAAGAGGGATTCTTCTGGCCTACATTATTTAAGGATGCGCGTCAATTTTTTTTGAAGTGTAATCGATGCCAGCGTGTGGGTAATATGTCCAAGAGGGATGAGATGCCTCTTAATGTGCTTCTCGAGGTGGAAGTCTTCGATGTTTGGGGAATCGACTTCATGGGGCCGTTTGTCTCATCTTGCAATAATCAGTATATCTTGTTGGCGGTTGATTATGTGTCGAAATGGGTTGACATCAAGGCTTTGCCGACAAATGATGCGAAGGTGGTGCTTAATTTTCTTCATTAGCAGATATTCACAAGATTTGGGACTCCAAGAGTCATAATCAGTGATGAGGGATCGCATTTTTGCAATCGCAAATTCAGTGCCATGATGCAAAGCTATAATGTGAATCATCGCATTGCTATAGCCTACCATCCGTAGACTAATGGTCAAGAAGAGGTGTCTAACAGGGAGATCAAGCGTATTCTAGAGAAAGTTGTGTGTCCATCAAGGAAAGATTGGTCTTTGAAGTTTGATGAAGCTGTTTGGGCATATAGAACAACATAGAAGACTCCATTGGGAATGTCGCTGTTTCAGTTGGTGTATGGTAATGGGTGTCATTTGCTTGTAGAGCTCGATCATAAAGCGTATTGGGCTTTGAAGAAGTTGAACCTTGATTTAGATGCAGCTGGTAAGAAGAGAATGCTTCAATTGAATGAACTCGGCGAATTTCGGCTTCAAGCGTATAAAAAAAACAAAATGTACAAGGAGAAGGTCAAGAGGTGGCATGATAGGGGTCTAGTGCTCAAGTCATTTATGCCTGGACAACAAGTTTTATTGTTTAACTCTCGTCTCCGTCTTTTCCCTGGTAAATTGAAGTCGAGATGGTCAAGGCCCTTCATAATTAAAACTGTGTTTCCGCATGGAGCTATGGAGATTTTTGAGAATGATCCAGGCCAAGCATTTAAGGTAAATGGTCAGAGGTTGAAGCACTACTATGGGGATATGGCAAACCGTGAGGTGGTTAGTGTCGTTTTATTGTCTACTTGATCTCGAGATTATACGTCAAGCTAACGACGTAAACCAAGCTCTTCTTGGGAGGTAACCCAAGTATGTTGTACATTAGTAGATAGAGGAAGCAGAAAGAAAAGGGAAAACACAAAAAAATCAGAAAAACAAAAAATCCAGGGCCAACTTCAGTAGCACGGCGCGCCCGCGCTGATCTAGCGCATGGTCGCGCTGAAATTCCAGAAACTGGGTGCGCCCGCGCTGATCTAGCATGCGGCCGCGCTGAGTCCCTGATTCAGAAAAAATTCTAAGTCGATTTTTGAAGAAAAAATCGGGGTTTTTAATACAAAATCAATTCCACCCGATTTTTACTCTTCCACATCCCAAATTTTCCTCTCCAAATCAAACCCATTATTCCCATAGTCAATTCTCACTCCTTTTCCATATCTAATTCTCTCCCAGTCTCCTATATATACATACACTTATACACAAACTTCTCCATCACTTCTCAAAACTCTCAAACACACAATCTCTCTTACAAACTTCTATTCTCTAAATCTCTTTCGATCTCAATGGCACCAAAAAGATAACAAACTCAAGTAAGCAGCAGCACCACCGATTCTTCGAGTGCAGGTGGTGTGAGGCCTATACTTTTGACTCCCGGGGTTGAGGCGGAGTATGTGAGGCTGCTTTCGAAGCCTATAGCCAAGGAGCGTGATTTTCTGCCATCGGGGAAAGATGGTAAGTTGTTGGAGATGATCTTGGAGATGGGCTGGGTGGTTTTCTACGAGACACCCGCTACTGTGCCCATGAGTGTAGTGCGTGAGTTTTATGCTAATGCTAAGGTGGATAAGAACGGGTTCACTATGATAAGGGGGATGACGGTGGATTACAGTGCTGAGGCGATTCGAAGGGTAATTGAGCAACCAGAGAAGAAGGAGGAGCAGGAGAACTGGAACGAGAAGACTCCGGAGAAGTTTAGCTTGGATTTGATTGTTGCTACCCTATGCGTGCTTGAGATGCATTGGAAGTTCAGGAAGGGAACGAACAAGTATACCACTTTTCCTGCCTCGTGCATGAACAGGTTTGCACGTGCATGGAATTTTTTTATTTGTGCTAATATCATGCCATCTTCTCATATATATAAGATTACTGTGGAGCGTGCATGGTTGTTGTGGGGTATTCTGCAGGGGGATTATATGGATCTTGGGATGGTGATCCATCAGGGTATCCTGAGGTTCTTGCGAGGGAGTACTACGGGTTCGATACCCTATGTGTCCCTTGTGACGAAGTTGTGCGTGGTGGTTGGTGTTCGTTGACCCGCACATGAGCAGCTACAGCTCCCCAATACTCCGATTGATAGTTCGATGCTATTAAACATGAAAGAGTGGTAAGGTGGGAAACCCGATCCTAAGGGGCTTGGTTATTCTTATGACCATCTTCCAGGTAGAAGGCCAGCGGATCAGACTTATGCTGGTGAGACTTCATAGGCTCGTCGATCAGTATGGAGAGCTCCGTTAGGAGAGGAGGTTGGTCCTTCGGGATCACAACAGCAGCAGGAGGAAGCACAGGGTAGTTCTGGTTTGAGTATGACCCAGTACAGACGTCTAGCTAGAAGATGGATGTGATGCATAACATCCATAGCAGGTTTGCACATGACCTCACCCATGCATTGGGGACTGCTTTCAGAGCCACAGGCCAGTATTCAGTGAGGACTCGGTGTATCCACATCCAGACACTCCTGACACTCCACCCCTTGAGAGTGATGATCCTGGTTTTGATTAGGTATGCCTGATTCCTTGCTATTACCTTCATTGAGGACAGTAAATATTTTAAGTTTGGGGGTAGTAGTTAAGGAGAATGTGTTTTGTGTGAGTCGCATGTAGTTTGTATATTCATGCTAGTTTAGTTCATATAGTTGCATGTTTACCATGTAGTAGTTTTTTTATTTATTTTATTTTTTATAGTTTTTATGATAGTTTGTTCATATAGTTTCATGCATTTGCATAATAACATGATCCCGTAGATGATTTTACTAATTGATTGGTGATATTGATGCTAGTGTAGTGATGTCGTATTTAGTGATGTTAAGTCTTATCGAGTTAATTTGCATGACTAGAGATAATTGTATTTCACTAAGTCTTATAGGTTGCTTGAGTGCTAGATCATGGTCATGGTTTATTTGTTGTCGAGGTTTAATCGCTTGTTTATATTTAGAATTTAGGATATTCTCTTAATGATAAAATAACATGGATATTTAAAAATTGGAGAAAATTGGATTTCATTGCTAGTTGTTGTGGCTAAGTGTCATATGGCTAGTAGCCAGCTCATTTTATATGAGTAGTCTAGGGTTGAACGAGATGGAGCGAAACGCACTCGTTCATAAATTTGTGAAAAAAAAGAAGAATAAATATGTGTTTATGCATAATTGATCACGAGTGGGCTCTTTAATACTCGAGTTATTAAGTTCTTAGGGGACTTTGTGCCTAGTGACCTAAGGCTTTTTATAGTCTGGGATTCACTAACCTAACGCTCGCTACATGGGTATTATTTTATAAGTCTTTTGTGGACCTCACTCATTGCACGATCAAATAAGTATATTTGTGTTGTTTTTGTGTTGTGAATAAAAGCGTGAATCCATGTAAACCTCCGATATAAGAATTGTAGTGTTATAAGTTATTTTGAGTCTAGTTTTTATTCTATTTATAACCTTACGATTGCTTTGCTGAGTAGTGAGCCATGATTATTGATCTAGTTGCGATAGTATATCTGTAAGTATTTGCATACATGCACGTTTCTGGCTTGTAAGTTGGTTTGTGGGGTTTAATTTATCTTTGTACGAATAACTGCATTTGTTGAGATGTTGCTTGTTGATTGGCTTAGTTATTCTATGGGGATCGCTGCATTCATATAGTTTGAATTCATGCATTTTTATTTCTTGTTCTTTGAGTCTGTTTATGCTTGAGGACAAGCATTAATTCAAGTTTGGGGGTATGTTGAGTGGCATTTATGACACTTTATTACACTCCGTAAAGCTTTGGATTGATGTTTTGCATTCAAGTTGTTAATGTTTTTAACGTATTTTGTAGTGTTTTTGCATTTCAGGTAACCAGGTGAATTAGCATGGTTTTAGTGCTAATTTGGTGTTAGGCTGGTGTCTAGAATAAAAGCTCATGAAAAGACCAGCTCAAATCAGCAAGAAAAGAAACAGTCAGCATTTTTTCCAGAGAGACGGCGCGCCCGCGCTGTGATAGCGTGCCCGCGCTGTGATAGCGCGCGGCCGCGCCAGGAGTCCAGAGATGCAGCGCGCCCGCGCTGGTCAAGCGCGCGCCCGCGCCAGGTCGAATTCATAAAATCCCGTTTTTCCTCATGAAATTTTGATCCAGAAGACTTCTACTTTGCGTGGGCTGCTATATAAACATAACTTATGCTCATTTTTCATAAGAGACGTACCAGAGCTTAAGGAGAAGGCGTAAGAAGACCGTAGAGCACAAAATCAACCAAGGCGAAGAAGATCTAGTTTTATCTTGTGATTCTTTGTTCCAAGTTATAACTTTGGATGCTAGTTTTCTTATCCGTGAACCTTTACTTTTGTTTTGTACTTGGTTTTATTATTTGTTATAAAGACTACGTTTATTATACCATGCTTTCATTGGAACCCGCGTTGATGATGAGTCCGATCATGGGCTAATCGTTATCGTGGGTTTCTAACGAATTTATTTATGGATTTCTTTATTTAATTTATTTCGATACCTTAGTGTGTGGTGATTGTATGATAACCTCATTTTGGTTGTGCTTATTCGTCTTATGAGCGTCTCGAACTTATAAGATAGTGTGTTAATCTTTAATGAAGCGAAAGTGAATTTAAGGGTTTAGAACTTGCCATGCTAGCATAGGTTCATGTATTCGTTATGCATGATTCGTAGGTAATTTTAACCATCTTACTTGCCCTATGTAATCACGATAGATAACTTGCGCATTAAACCGTTATATTTTCAATCCTTATAGACATATAAGGACTAAGCATAATTGGTGTCTATTCAACTTCTATCTCTTTTTTGGATGCTTGGTAGTAGGGTATTCGTACAACGAAAGTTGGCATTTATCAGTTTCGTGTTATCTGATTAGTGTCATCACCATTACATGCTAAGGTTAAGAACAAAAAGCCTATTGAATGAAGTATGTAATGAAGTTAGAATCCCATGTTTGTGTCATATATTAATCAATTCTCTTTAATCTCTTAGTTTATGATCTTTAGTATAATCTCTTAGTTAATCTTAGTATAAACAACCATAAATTGTTACTCGTCTTAGCATTGGATAATAACCATACTAGTGTTGCATAAATACATTGATTGAAATTAACCTAAACCTATCCATGTGGGAACGAACTAGAATTTATTCTATATTACTTGCGATCATGTATACTTGCGTGAAAATTAGCGTGTTATAGCCCTAACAACTGCCTAAAGGTCTATGTAATTGATCAAAAGAAAATCATGGAGACCATAAATGTGACTTTTGATTATGACAAGTGTCCAGGCTTGGAATGCCTTGATGAAAATGAAGCTGAAGCCCTTGCATTTGAAAATCTCAACATTGGAAGTGATTCTGATGAAGACGCTAAAGTCATTGTACAACAAATGGTGAATGAAGATACTACTGAACAGGAAAATCATGGAAATAGAAGCTCATCTCAAACACCTGAATTTGATAGCACAAACTCAGAGGGAGAAAGAGAAGAAGGATCTACTAGTCATATCAATAATGAAGTAAATATTGAAGGCACCAGTCAACGAACTCACACCAGAAAATGGGATAGGAGTCATAATAAAAATGCAATAATTGGTGATCTCAATGCTGGTGTAAGGACTAGAAGTTCAACTGCTAATGAGTGCCTACATGCATGCTTTTTGTCTCAATTAAAGCCTAAGAAAACTGAAGAAGCTCTAATGGATCCTGATTGGATATCTGCCATGCAAGAAGAGCTTAATCAGTTTGAAAGGAATAAAGTTTGGGAGTTAGTTCCTGCACCAAAGAACAAAAGTGTAATTGGAACCAAATGGGTGTTAAGGAACAAGAAGGATGAAAATGGTATAGTTACCAGAAATAAAGCAAGGTTGGTTGTAAAAGGCTACTCACAGGAAGGAGGAATTGATTATGATAAACCTTTTGCTCCGATTGCAAGACTTGAAGCAATAAGGATTTTCTAGCATTTGATGCACATTCAAACTTCTAAGTGTATCAATTGGATGTCAAAAGTGCCTTCCCAAATGGTGAGTTAGAAGAAGAAGTTTATGTGCAACAACCACCTGGCTTTAAAGATCCAGAATTTCCAGATTTTGTGTACAACCTACTCAAGGCTCTATATGGACTAAAGCAGGAACCTAGAGCTTGGTATGACACACTGACATATTTTCTACTTAAACATGGTTTCACTAGAGGAACAATATACAAGACACTCTTCTACAAGCTGCATGGTGGTGATATGATCCTAGTTCAGATTTATGTGGATGATATCATCTTTGGTTCTACTAATGAGAAACTCTGTCAAAGATTCTCCAAGCTTATGCAAAGTGAATATAAAATGAGTATGATGGGGGAATTAAGTTACTTTCTTGGACTTCAAGTCATTCAAAGAAGTGATGGAATCTTCATCAGCCGAACTAAGTATGTTAAAGATTTATTGAAAAAAATTGGCATGGTTGATTGTTCACCTGCATCTACACATATGTCTACAGCAACAAAGTTGGATGAAGATAAAAAGGGCAAGAGTATAGATATTTCAAGCTATAGAGGGATGATTGGATCATTACTTTACTTGACTGCAAGTAGACCAGACTTCATGTTTGCAACATGTCTGTGTGCAAGATTTCAAGCCAATCCAAAAGAATCACATTTGATGGTTGTGAAGAGGATTTTCAGATACCTGAAAGGGACTCCAAACTTGAGATTATGGTATCCTAAGTGAACTGGTTTTGAAGCTGTTGGATACATAGATGCAGATTTTGCTGGATACTGGGTTGACAGAAAGAGTACTAGTGGAAGCTGTTAGTTTCTTGGACAAAGACTTGTATGCTGGTATAGCAAGAAACAACAATCTGTGTCAACTTCTATAGCTGAAGCTGAATACATAGCTGTTGGAAGTTATTGTGCTCAAGTGCTTTGGATTAGAAATCAGCTAATGGATTATGGCCTAGTGTTACACAAAATTTCAATCATGTGTGACAATATTAGTGCTATATATATTGTGGCTAATCTAGTTAATCACTCTAGGACAAAGCACATTGATGTAAGGTACCATTTTATTAGAGAACATGCTGCAAATGGTACCATTGAGCTCATTTTTGTTCCAACAGAAAAACAATTAGCTGACATTTTAACTAAACCTTTTGATGAAGCAACTTTCACTAGACTTGTAGGTGAAATTGGAATGCTTAATTTTTTATCCTAAGGCAAGAACTCAGCTAATGTGTTGCAGCTGATTAATTTCTAGTAAATAAAAAGTAATTTGATTTTATTAGAAATTAACTGAAATATGAATTATAAATATTTCAAAAATCTCTGCATATTTATTTTTCAAAATTCAAAATTCAGCTTGGAATTTTTCAAATTCTAAAAAAACTGTCTAATTGTTGATTTACATTTTCAATATGTAAAGTTAACACAGGGCATAATTAAAGTGATCAAAAGTATATAGAGAACCGAGTTCTCGATAAATCTAACTGACTTATCGACAAGTCATTTTAAGACTTCTTGAGTGAGTTCTTGATAAGAAAATTTACTGACTTCTCGAGTGACTTCTTGATAAGCTTTATTATGACTTATCAATAAGTCATTGTAGAGTTCTCTATAAGTGATTAACTCACAGAGTTCTCTACAAGTATCATTTTAGACTTATAAATAACTCAAAAACTGAAATAATTTAATTCAATAAATTATTTTGATTTATTCAAATAAAAATTGGAAACAATTTAGTCCATTTTGGACAAACTCGATATTTATTTGACATCTCGATAAGTTAATTTTTAGTTCTCTAAAAGAGTAAATTAAAATGACTTCTCGATATGTAATTCACCTTCAAAATGACTTCTCGATAAGTATACTCCAAACGTATATTTTTGACTTCTTGATAAGTCATCTGCTTTTACTATAAATACCTAGAAATCTCGATACACATATACTTACGCCTTCGAGAACTTTAAGTGACCTAGCTTTTTTCAATTCCAAACCGATTTCTCTCTCGTTTCAAACCTTTTCTCACTAATTTTTCTTACCCATTCAATCTTACTCAACAACAATGGCCCTGAACAATGTTAGAGCTGTAATCCCAGAGAATGGAACCAACTATATTGCTTTCACTGATGTTAACCAAGCCCCTGACAGTTTCAAGGGGTTTGTGAAATTTTTGTCTGAATCATATCTTGCAGGTGCTCTAACAGCTAACCCAGTCCTATACTTGGATGTTCTGTATGAATTTTGGACAACAGCAGTGGTGAGAACTGTTATGCTTGACAACTCTGTGTCCTTGGTGGTGACATGCTCAATTGGAGGCCAACAGATAGAGTTCAATGAGCAAAATGTTAATGAAGCTTTGGGTCTTCCAACTGCAAATCTAGTGGAGGTGCCAACCCAAAATGATCTAGCTGAGTTCATGGACTTTATCAACTATGGTGTGTTAGATATATGTGATAATGTCATGTGTAATATGATTTATATTTAGTTTTCAGATCTTACCTAACAGGACAAATCAGTACTTAACTAGAAATCAGTACTTATACTGAAGTCAGGACTTAAGATATCAGAACTCAAGTTATCAGAACTTAAGTTATCAAAAGAAATTTATCAGGAGATAATATCAGGACTTAAGATGACCTTCAGATAAGGCAGGTGGCTGATTGAAAGGAAAGAAGATCGAGACTAAGACAGAAAGAAATATGCATGAAGAAAGAATTCTATGAAGAATAGAATACTTGGAAGAAAAGATAACTAGTTGATATATTTTAGGAAGCAGAATTATATTTCATATAAATTAGAACATTATCTTGTAATAATGTAGTATATAAACACGGACATAGGATTTACACTATAAGTGTTATCATTATCGAAGTTATTATTCTTTGTAACCCTAGCAGCTCTCATGATAATTTGTTCATCACTGAGAGAGGACAGTTCCATATTGTAACAGAGTTTATTGTGTTGAATAAAATTTGTTTTCTGTTACTTGAGTTCTTATATTCGATTTGATTGTAGTAAACACTGTATTCAACCCCCTTCTACAGTGTGTGTGACCTAACAAGTGGTATCAGAGCAGATCTGTTAACATACATACAGTTTAAGATCCAAAAATAATCATGTATGAAGAAGAAACTCCAACCAAGCCCACCAAAACTGAAAAACCCCCCAAAAACCATAACCCATAGTCGATATGAGACTATAAGAGTTCCCATGTTGAAACCTTCTGAGTATTCCATATGGAAAGTGAAGATGGCTATGTTTCTGGAAGCTACAGATCCAGAATATCTCGACAGGATTAATGAAGGACCACATATGCCAACCAAACTCTCTGTGGAAGTTGCAGGTCAGCCAGCAAAGTCTGTACCAAAGGAGAAAAGTGATTACACTGCTGAAGATATCTCATCGATTGTGAAGGATGCAAAGGTAAGACACTTACTGCATAGTGCCATTGATAATGTCATGTCAAACAGGGTAATTCAATGCAAGACTGCAAAAGAGATATGGGATGCTTTGGAAACAAGGTGTCAGGGAACTTATTCAATCAAGAAGAACAGGAAGACTATACTCACTCAAGAGTATGAGCACTTTGACTCAAAGCCTGATGAGTCATTAACTGATTTGTATGACAGATTTGTCAAGCTCTTGAATGATTTGTCACTAGTTGACAAAGAGTATGATATTGAAGATTCAAATCTTAAATTCCTGTTAGCTCTTCCTGAAAGATGGGATTTGAAGGCCACAATAATAAGAGACAACTATAATCTTGATGAAACAACTCTTGATGAAATTTATGGGATGCTCAAGACTCATGAACTTGAGATGGAACAAAGAAGCAAGAGGAATGGAAGAAAGTCAAGGACAGTTGCTTTTGTGGCTGAGGAGGAAAGTCCCAAAGTTGCTGCCTCAAAGAAAGGCAAGGGAAAGGCTCTCATCACAAAGTCTGATACTGAGTCATCAAGTTCTGATAGTGATGATGACGGATGATGACTCAGAAACTGAAAGTATACCTGAGATGGACCCTGATGAGGAGATGATGAAGCTGTGTACTTTTATGGTGAAAGGAATCACAAAGATTGCATAAAGAAAATTCAGGAGAGGAAAGAAGTTTTCTAGGAAAGGTGCAAGTTCTGATAAGAAAGGTTTCATAAAATCTGAAGGCAAAGGAGGAAAGTCTGACAAGGAGATTACTCAAATGTTAAATGCTACAACTGTGGTGAGAAAGGCCATATATCTCCTAATTGCAGAAAAGGGAAAAGTGATAAAGGCAAGGCTCTTGTCACAAAGAAGAAAAGCTAGTCAAATGCTTCAGATTCTGAGGATGAGGAAAACTATGCCTTGATGGCAAATGCTGATAGCAGTTCTGATACTGCTAACTTAAAGGTACCTCAAACTACGTATGCCTTTCATACTGATGATATTACTGAGTTAAGAAGATATCTTAAGACCATGTTCATTAGTTATAAAGATCAAACTTTAACATGTGAAAGATTAACTTCTGAAAATCTTGCTTATAAAAAGAGAAATGATTATTTAGAAAAAGAGTTAGTCATGTTCCATTAAACTCAGAAAGATAGAGATGATGCCTTTTATGTTAGGGATGAAGTGCTAAAAATGAATGAATCTCTAAAAACTGAGTTAGAAAAGGAAAGAGAAATTATCAGGACTTGGACTAACTCTGGTAGAACAACTCAGGATATTCTTAGCAGTGGAAACTGGAGAGAGGGCTTAGGTTATGGAGATGATAAGAACAGTAAGGGAACTGTAGAAACTGAGCCTATAGTTGTTAAACAAAAACCAAAGATAAATCTTGTTAAGTTTGTAACTGCAAAGACTGATATTGAGAAATCAGAAGTTAAGGAGAAATTAACTTTGACAAACATAAATAGGATAAGCCAACTGAAGTTAACATAGGCTTAATGACGAAGAAGCAGCTTAAACATAAGCTGAAAGGTGTTAAGAATGTAAACAAGGTAAAGCCACCTAGGAAAAATAAGAATGGAAAGGAAGGTGTGAACAAAAGTAACAATTATAAGCTTGTTCCTAATGCTCCTAGAAAAACATGTCATAACTGTGGAAACTCTAACCATCTGGCTTCTTTTTGCAGGAATAATAAGAACATTGTTGAAGATCAGATGACCTGGAGAGATTTGTGGGCGGTTAAGAGATGATTTATACAGTCATTTATTATGGGAATAATGTCAGGGATCTGTTTTATTAATTCCAGATTTGGTGCTAATCTGATTTCTAGTTTGTTGGGATTCTTGTCTGTCCAGAATAATCCTATATATTCTGAGACTCCTCTTGTATATGATAAGCAAGGATAATACAATAAAATTGTTTAGCAAGCTTCTCTTCTGTGCCATTGTTTCTTTCATGGTAACAGAGCAAGGATATTGTTGAAAGAAAAATACACCATGGCAGGCTATAGACAGGCCCTTACCGGATCAAGCAAGGACGGAAAGGAGGAAGCTGTTGTGGAATCATCTCAAGTACCTAAACTTGCTATTAATCCCATTGATAACTCTACCCTTCCCCTTCAGATTACTCCCTTCAAACTAAATGGGAAAAATTATCTTCAATGGTCAAGATCTGTTCAAATGGTTATACGGGGAAGAGGAAAAATTGGGTTTCTTGATGGTTCGCTAAAGAAACCAAGTTCAACTGATCCTTCGTACAATATGTGGGACACTCAAAATGCTTTGGTGATGTCTTGGCTCATCAACTCCATGGAGGAACAAATCGGGTCACTATATTTGGTCCACTCCACAGCCAAGGTCATTTGGGATAAGGTGAAAGTTGCATACTCTGATTTGGATAATTCAGCACAGTTGTGTGAATTAAGAGATAAAGCCAGAGATCTCAAACAAGGAAGTATGGACGTCACAGAGTACTACACAACTCTTACCAAGTTATGGCAGGAGCTGGATATATTTGAGCCAAATGACTGGTGCAGTGATTGTGTAGGCAAATATGCAGAACTTGTAGGAAAGACCCGTACTTTTGACTTTCTAGCTGGATTGAACAAGGATCTAGATGAGGTCCGCGGGAGAATGATAGGAATGTGGCCACTGCCTCAAATTGAAGAAGTCTTCGCTGAAGTTCGAAGGGAGGAAAGTAGGCGGAAAATTATGCTTGGTGATCCTAAATCTACTATTCAATCAGAGGCTTCTGCACTTGTCTCTAAGAGTTATGATCCGATGCGAAAATCCGAATTCCCGAATGAACCAAGGCATCCTAAAAGAGGAAATCTTTGGTGTGACTACTGTAAAAAAACTAGTCACACTAAAGAAAATTGCTAGAAATTGAATGGAAAACCTCCAAATCAGAATTATCGTGAACATCAAAGGCAGCATGGGCACTTTCAGAAGGATACTCGTGCCTATCAAACCAATGTTGAACGAGCTGAACAAAAACCTGGTGAAAATTTAGGCGGCGCCTCAATAAGGAGCAACTTGAGCGCCTTTATAAGCTTGTCTCTCCTGATAATATAACCGGTACTTCTTTAGTAGCCCAACAAGGTAATTTTCTTTCTCCTGATACTTTCATTGCACATGAAGGACATTTGCATTCAGCTCTAAGTTGTGCACAAGATAAATTAAGATCTTGGATTATAGATTCTGGTGCCTCAGATCATATGACAGGTTGTGCTCAATTATTATCCTCATATATTCCGAATCATGGGAATACTAAAGTAAGAATTGTTGATGGGTCATTGTCTCCGATTGATGGAATTGGAACTGTTAAAATTAACTCAACCCTTGTTCTCAAGACTGTATTATATGTTCCAAATCTATCAAGTAATCTATTGTCTGTAAGCAAAATTTCAGAGGATTGTAATTGTAAAGTCATTTTCTTACAGAATTGTTGTGAATTTCAGGACTTGAGTTCGGGGAAGAGGATTGGCAATGCTAGTGAACATGAGGGGTTGTATTACTTTGACATGGGCAACGACGAGAATAAACAAGTTCATAATGTTAGTTGGGAACCTTTGTCAAGGCAAAATCAAGTAATGTTGTGGCACTTCAGATTAGGACATCCCAGTTTTACATATTTGAAGCATCTATTTCCTTCCTTGTTTAAGAATGATGATAATTTTCAATGTGAAATCTGTCAGTTATCCAAACATCAAAGATCCGTCTTTAAACCCAAACCTTATAAAGCTAGTAGACCTTTTGCCATGATTCATAGTGACATTTAGGGGCCTTCTCAGTCTCATAACATTTACTCAAAATGTTGGTTCATTACCTTTATCGATGATCATACTCGTGTATGTTGGTTGTACTTGCTCAAAGATAAATCCGATGCCAAACAAATTTTCATAAATTTTCACAAAATGGTTGAAACTCAATACTCTATTAATATTCAAGTCTTACACACAGATAATGGTAAAGAGTATTTTAACCATATTTTAGGAAAATATCTTATTGAAAATGGGATCATTCATCAAAGTTCTTGCACCTACACCCCCCAACAAAATGGCATCGCTGAAAGAAAAAACAAACATCTTTTGGAGGTTGCTAGGTCAATTATGTTTACATCCAACACTCCTAAACTTTTCTGGGGGGATGCTGTTCTCACTGCTTGATGCCTTATAAATAGGATGCCCTCAAAGGTTCTTCAGTTTCAAACTCCACTAAGCGTCTTATCTAAATCTTTTCCAGAAAATAGGACTATCAGTAGTCTTCCTCTAAAAGTGTTCGGGTGTACTGTATTTGCCCACAACCATGAACTCAATCGAAACAAACTTGACCCAAAATCCTTAAAATGTATTTTTCTTGGTTATGCTGCGAACCAGAAGGGGTATAAATGTTACTATCCTGAAAAGAAAAAATTAATTGTGACCATGGATCTTACCTTCTTTGAAAATACTCCTTTCTTTCCCAAAAATTTTCTTCAGGGGGAGGAGAAACAAAAACGTGGTGAAAGAATTAGCGAAGAAAATATTTGGCAAAACTCTACCTCCTGGCAATATTTTCCAGAAATCCTCGATTTCCCTCTTTATCCCTCTGAGTATTCATCTTTGCCAATGGAAGAGACTGGTGATGAGAATAAAAAAACAAGGGGAGAATCTTGATGCTGAAAATAATCAAAAGAAAAACAAGGTGTCTGATTTAGATGAACAGAAAAATACCCATCCTAATAAAGAGCTTCTTGTTTATTCTCGTCGAAAGAATTAACAGCCACCTCCAGCTCTCGAGACTTGCCATGAATCTGACCCGGAATCAGGTAACTTACCCGTTCATTCTCTTGCGGAAAATTCTAATAATTTACCTATTACTTTAAGGAAAGGTGTTCTCTCTTGTACTCAACATCCTATAGCACAATTTGTACAATATGATCATTTATCACCTTCCATGAAAGCACTGGTATCCAATCTTGAAGGAGAAGAAATTCCCAAAAATATTCAGGAAGCTTTACGACGACCTGAGTGGAAAAGGGCAGTTGAAGAGGAAATGAAAGCTCTAGAAAAGAACGGCACTTTGGAAGTGGTAAATAGACCCAAAGATGTTGTTCCAATAGGATGTAAATGGGTATTCACTGTGAAATATAAATCTGATGGGTCTATTGAAAGGCACAAAGCACGTTTGGTTGCCATAGGCTTCACTCAAACATACGGGATAGATTATCAAGAGAGTTTTGCTCATGTTGCCAAGCTAAATATAATTCGTGTACTTCTCTCTCTTGCAGCAAATCTAGACTGGCCGCTCCATCAACTTGACATCAAGAATGCATTTCTTAATGGAGACTTGAAAGAAGAAATTTATATGGAACTGCCTCCTGGTTTTAAGAGTGTTGGAAAAATAAGACAAGTTTGTAAGCTGAAAAAAACTATTTATGGACTGAAACAATCACCAAGAGGATGGTTTGAAAGGTTCACAAAGGTTGTCCGCCAACAAGGGTATAAACAAGCTCATGTTGATCATACCTTATTCTACAAACACGAAGGCGGCAAGTCAACTATACTAATAGTATACGTTGATGATATTATCTTAACAGGTGATAATATTCCTGAGATTAATAGATTAAAAAGAAAGTTGGCAGACGAATTTGAGATCAAAGATATGGGAATGCTAAGGTATTTTCTTGGTATGGAGATTGCTCGAAACAGATCAGGCATTCTTGTTTCCCAAAGAAAGTATGTCCTTGAACTTTTGAAGGAGACAGGCCTACTTGGATGCAAGCCTGTTGATACTCCGGCTGATCCAAACATAAAACTTGGAGATCAGTATACTAGTGCTCCTGTAGACGAAGGTAGATATCAACGACTTGTTGGGAAACTCATATATTTAGCCCACACAAGACCTGATATAGCTTTTGCCGTTAGCATGGTAAGTCAGTTTATGGACAAGCCATATAAAGAACACATGGACGCGGTTATTCGAATATTAAGGTATTTAAAGGGAAGTCCAGGAAAAGGATTGTTCTTCGAGAAAGGAGAGTCGCGAGAAATTAAAGCCTATACTGATGCAGATTGGGTTGGTTCAGTAGTAGATAGGAGATCTACCTCTGGGTATTGTACTTATGTTTGGGGAAACTTGGTCACGTGGAGGAGCAAGAAACAAAATGTAGTCGCCAGAAGTAGTGCTGAGGCTGAATTTAGGTCTTTGGCAAATGGAGTTAGTGAACTGATTTGGCTGAAGCTATTACTCAAAGAACTTCAAGTTGCAATAAAAAGCCCTATGAAATTGTACAGTGATAACAAGGCTGCCATCAACATAGCTCATAACCCTGTCCAAACATTTGCATTCCTTATGTACCTTCAGTAGAGCAAACAGCAGATATTTTAACTAAAGGATTGCCTAGACCCTTATTTGGAAGAATGATCAACAAGCTAGGATTGTTCGATGTGTACAATCTAGCTTGAGGGGGAGTGTTGAAGATCAGATGACCTGGAGAGATTTGTGGGCGGTTAAGAGATGATTTATACAGTCATTTATTATGGGAATAATGTCAGGGATTTGTTTTATTAATTCCAGATTTGGTGCTGATCTGATTTCTAGTTTGTTGGGATTCTTGTCTGTCCAGAATAATCCTATATATTCTGAGACTCCTCTTGTATATGATAAGCAAAAATAATACGATAAAATTGTTTATCAAGCTTCTCTTCTGTGCCATTGTTTCTTTCAAACATAAACTCCTTACCTTCAAAATCAGGAGTTAAGAGTCAGTCTGTTAGATATAAGCCACAAAATCCTTGTTTTCATTGTGGTAGTTTATGGCATTCCATTTATACTTGTAAGGAATATCATAGTTTGTACTATGATTATTATCAAATAAAACCTTCTGTAAAGAAAGTTAGCATTATTCCTTCTAGTGTAAGTTCTGACGCAAAGTCTGATATTGTAAATTCTGATAAGAAAAATGTTAACATAAACTCTGATGCTAAATCCGCTGCAAATGTTAACAAACTTAAAAAGGCCAAAGGATCCAAGCAAGTTTGGGTCCTTAAAACTAATCATTAGTGGTCTTTGTGATTGCAGGGCAACAGGAAGAATATCCTAGTTCTGGACAGTCGATGTTCAGGACATATGACTGGAAATAAAGTCCTGCTATCAGACTTTATGGAGAAAGCTGGCCCAGGTGTTTCTTATGGAGATGGCAACATTGGAAAAACTCTGAGATATGGCAATATCAATCTTGGGAATGTCATCATTGAAAAAGTAGCTCTGGTCTCAGGACTTAAACACAATCTGCTGAGTGTGAGTCAAATCTGTGATAGAGGTTATCATTTAGATTTCTTTGAAGAACACTGTGAGGTTGTAAGCAAAGCTACAGGCAAAGTTGTTCTGAAAGGATACAGGCATGGTAACATTTATGAAGCCAAGCTTTCAACAAGTACTGATGGTTCTGCAATCTATCTGTTAGGTAGAGCATTAATTGAAGAAAGCTGGGATTGGCACAAGAAACTCTCTCAATTAAATTTTAACAATATAAATGAATTAGTCAAGAAAGATCTTGTGAGAGGACTGCCAAAATCAGTATTTGCTCCTGATGGCCTTTGTGATTCATGTTAGAAGGCAAAATAAAGAAAATCTTCATTCAAGAGCAAGACTGAATCATCAATTCTTGAGCCTTATCACCTACTACATGTTGATCTATTTGGACCAGTGAATGTCATGTCTATTGCAAAGAAGAAATATGATATGGTCATAGTGGATGAGTTCACCAGATACACATGGGTGTATTTCTTGCACACAAAAAGTGAAACTTCATCTATCTTGATTGATCATGTCAAGCAACTGGATAAATTGGTCAAAGATTATGTGAAGATCATAAGAAGTGATAATGGCACTGAGTTCACGAATTTGATCATGGAAGAGTTCTGCAAAGATCATGGAATAAAGAAGGAATTTTCTGCTCCTAGAACTCCACAACAAAATGGAGTTGTTGAAAGAAAGAATAGAACTCTTATTGAAGCTACACAAACTATGCTTGATGAAGCAAAGTTGCCAACCTATTTTTGGGCTGAAGCTGTGCAGACTGCTTGTTTTACTCAGAATGCAACACTTATCAACATGCATGGAAAAATACCATATGAGATGGTGACGAAAAAGAAGCCAAATCTGAAGTATTTTCATGTATTTTGATGCAAGTGTTTTGTTCTTAAGACTCATCCAGAACAGCTATCCAAATTTGATCTAAAAGCTGATGAAGGAATTTTTGTTGGATATCCACTTTCCACAAAAGCTTTCAGAGTCTACAATTTAAGAACAAGGGTTGTCATGGAATCTATTAATGTCTCTTTTGATGATAAGAATATTACTGGACTTGAAGATTTCAATGATCATAATCAGCTGAGATTCGAAAATGAAGTTTTAAATTCTGATTCTGTAAATACTGACAGTCTAAATCCTGATATTGCAAACTCTGATGGATTAAACTCTGATGTCATTGAAACTGTGGTGACTATGCCTAAGGAAGATGCACCTGTGTAGGGGGAGCATACTGAAGATCCAACCACATCTCAAGAAGCATCAGAATATATAACAGGTTCTTCAAGTTCTGATTCGTCAAGTTCTAATGGGCCAAGTTCTGATAATTCTGGAAACTCATGTTCTGATATTTCTGGAAACTCAAATTCTGAAGGATCCAACTCAGATAGCATAATTTCAGGGGGAGCATCAGAAAATGTTGATGGAGATAGCATGGATCATGGGGGAGCATCCAGTTCTAGAGAAAACCTTCCATCTGCAAGGAAGTGGACTAAAGCACATACACCTGACTTAATTATTGGAAATCCTGATGCACGTGTCAAAACTAGAACAACTACATCAAATTAATGTCTCTATCATTCTTTTCTTTCTCAGACTGAACCTAAGAAAGTGGAAGAAGTTCTTCAAGATGCTGATAGGGTGCAAGCAATGCAAGAAGAGTTAAATGAATTTGAAAGAAATAAAGTCTGGACCCTAGTGCCAAGACCAAAGAACAAGTATGTTGTTGGTACAAAGTAGGTGTTCAGAAACAAAACTGACAGTGATGGCATAATTACAAGGAACAAGGCAAGGCTGGTTGCAAAATGATACTCTCAACATGAGGGAATTGATTATGATGAAACATTTGCACCTGTTGCTAGATTGGAAGCCATAAGGATATTTCTGGCTTATGCTGCTCACAAGAAGTTTAAAGTCTTTCAAATGGATGTGAAAAGTGCTTTTCTTAATGGAGAATTGGAAGAGGAAGTATATGTTGAACAACCTCCAGGATTTGTAGATCCCAAATTTCCCAATCATGTCTACAGGCTTGATAAAGCACTTTATGGCCTTAAGCAAGCTCCAAGAGCATGGTATGAGACTTTAGCTCAGTTTCTTCTGGAAAGTGGATTTAACAGAGGGACTATTGACAAAACATTGTTCTACCTCAACCATGAAAAAGACTTACTTTTGGTGCAAATATATGTTGATGATATCATTTTTGGTTCTACAAATGACAGACTTTGTAAGAAGTTTGCCAAGCTGATGCAGTCAAGATATCAAATGAGTATGATGGGAGAACTTAACTATTTTCTGGGCCTTCAAGTCAAGCAGAATGAAGAAGGAACTTTTATTTGTCAATTTAAGTACACTAGAAATTTGTTGAAGAAATTTAGAATGCAAGATTGTTCAAGTGCATCCACTCCTATGGCCACTGCAACAAAATTGGATAAGGATACTGGTAAATCAGTAGATATTACTGATTACAGAGGTATGATTGGTTCACTACTCTATCTAACTGCAAGTAGACCTGATATCATGTATGCTACCTGTCTTTGTGCAAGATTTCAAGAAGATCCAAGAGAACCTCACTTAATAGCTGTGAAAAGAATTGTCAAGTACCTTAAGGGTACAGCTGATCTGGGATTGTGGTATCCTAGAGAATCAGACTTTAAGCTAATAGGTTACTCAAATGCAGATTTTACTGGATGCAAAATTTACAGGAAAAGCACAAGCGGAAGCTGCCAATTTCTTGGGGGCAGATTGATTTCTTGGTTTAGCAAGAAACAGAAGTCAATTTCCACATCAACTGCAGAAGCAGAATACATTGCTGCAGGAAGCTGTTGTGCACAGATTCTTTGGATGAAGAATCAGTTACTGGATTATGGGTTAGAATTTTCTAAAATCCCTATTTACTGTGATAATCAAAGTGTTATTGCTATGACAGGTAATCCAGTTCAACACTCAATGACAAAGCACATCAGCATTAGGTACCATTTCATACAGGAACATGTGGATGAAGGTACAGTGGAATTGCATTTTGTTCCAACAGATCAACAACTAGCAGATATCTTCACAAAACCACTGTGTGAAGCTACTTTTACAAGATTGGTAAATGAACTTGGAATGGTTTCAGGTTCTTTCTCTAAATCTGCTTAGTTTATGTTCTGATACATCAGACTTTATGATCAGTATTTACAGATATTACTATCTTTGTATATTATGTGCTTAAATTGAAATTTGCTTAAGTGCTGATTATTGTCTGATGTGAATTTCTAAACTCTGATAGTGATATGAATGTTTCTGTGGCTATTCAATCTAATGAGGATAATTGTGCTAGATGCTGACCTAGTAGTCTTTAATATACTAAAGATCCCATGTTTGAAGTAATTGTTTATATGGAAATCTATTAACACAAGCAAATTCTGATATTGAGCTTAGTTAAATTTACTTTGTCTATCTTATTACTAAGTCAAAAACTAGAATAATGTTTCTTTTCTGTTAAGTTCTGATGTTATTAAATCTGATGGATGTACTAAGTGCTGATAAGCCTCACTTATCAAAAGAAAAAGAAAAGAAAAGAAATAAATATCAGGTACTCCTTTGAGATCTAGAGTAAAAATGTGGAAGGGAAGACCTAAGTGCATTGCTGGTATTAAGTAATATGCATTAAAAAAGCAAAATAAAATTTTCTTGGTGACTTTGCACACTCTATGATTACTGGAGAAATACTCTGATAACAGCATAAATTCTGATAAGCAGTCGTGACTCGCTTACACTGAGAAGCCACTGTAAAATGGAATTTCAAAAGATGCATAAAATGAGCACAAAACAGTTGAGGTGGACTCGTGCATGAACTCATTCTAAAGTAGACTTCAGAATAATGACAAATTTTGAGCAAAGTTTTTAGTTATGCCTTATTTCTAAGATGTATAGAAGTGAATCAGACTTTACTCTTTGTATGATATTTAGCTTAATGCACACACTTACACTCCATATGAATGATGAAAATTACTGTGGTGATAAATGTTGTTTTAGATGAACAGTCTATGTGTCAGATTGCATAAATTATGAGGACAAGTTCTGATGGAATTTTTGATGATTAAGTTCTGATATAACCATATCAGTATTTGTGTGAAGAATTACAGGAATACACATTCACTTTTCGAGTTAAGGAGCCATATTCTGATGACTTTTAAATCCCGATAATAATCAAGTTCTGATGCTGACGTGGCAGTATTTATTTACTTGGTTTATTTTTGGTCATTACCTGAACAATAAAATTTTTACAGAATATTGGTTAATATGAAATAAAATAGTCATAATCATTATAGGTTAGTGGTTAGCGTGTATGTCTTGAAAAACTGCATGCGCACGGTAATCATTATTATATCCCGTGCCCATCAACTCTGGCTTTAGATCTTTTACTTACTGTTATTATAACACATCAGTCTAAGGAGTCGAGGGGTCATTATTTTTACTTGTAATTTTTAACCAGTCCTCGCATCCCTTAGTATTCCATTGCCTATTTAAATGACTGATCATTCGTCAATAAAACCACATCTGTTCATTTCTCTCAAACAATGGCATATTTTAGTTGGTATTACTCTTATGGCACAGAAACTGTGACTATCTTTCGAAATGGAATTTCGACTTCATATTCTATCAACAACATTCCATTTGTCATCTGGATTCAACTTTTAGAGAACATTAAAAATGATCTGTTGTCTTTCCAAAGAGAAGCTCATCTTCGTATTCTTAAACAACAAGAGCAAATCATTCGTCTTACTGTTCTCTTTGTTGAAAGTAGGAAGAAGAATTAGTTATCATCCATCCGTTTCTCTTCACCGTCAGCTTTGTCAGTCTTCTTAGACTAGGACTAGGGCTGTTGATGTTAAGAATCGTAGAATAGGACTATCTTATAATTTTTGCATGTAATTGCTAAATTTCATCAAATGTAATCATCTGATATATCAATGAAATTTTCTTTAATTACAAGATTTGTTCTTTGTTTCTCAAATTATATGATTGTGCATGTTTAATTACAATTTATTAATCTTTACTTCATCGACTTTTAATTTTATTTTGTGATAAATGTTTTGATTAAATTCTGTTGATTTGAGGAAACAACTGAGGAACAGGTTCCCATATCAGAACTTGTTGTTCTAGAAGCTGGGAAGGTTTCTTCTCAAAAAGATACTGTAACTGGGAGTTCTAGGCCCCTCAAAAGGCTTAGAAAGTTAAATTCTGATGATAAAGCTCCTACAGCGTCTCCACCTTTGAAGACGTTAAAGAAACAGAGAGCTCACAGGAACATAGTTGAGTCAGATTCAGAGGATGTAGTGGAAGCAGCTAAGGAAGGGGATCAGGAATCTCTGATCTCAACAGAACCAATTGTTATTGAATCACTTCCTTTTGCACAACCAGAAACTGTTCAAGACATAATACCTACATCTCCTATGTCACCTATAGTTGATCCAGTACATACTAAGAACCAAGATCTACAAGTTCTGATGCTGCCAATGAAGAAACTACTGGTGAAGCTGCTGCTGATTTAGATGCTGAGCAGCAGGTCCATCAGGACATGTACCTCAACAAACAGTTCATAAAGCTAATCTAATCAAGAAGTTTGTTAAGGAAGCACCAGTACCTTGGAGTGAAACTCTTAGAGGAAAGGAGTGGACTAAGGAATGGAACACAGTTAGTTTTGTTCCTTCTGAAAAGATTCTTGCTGAGCATCTGGCAAAAGCTGATGAAATGTTGTTAAATGATGATTTCAAGGCATAGATGAGAGTTACTGCATTGAGTACTAGGAACCTTCAGGGTCAACACTCAACAACTCATGCCAAGGTGAATAAAATTCAAGAAACTTTGATCCAGCAAGATATGAATGTGAAACTTGAAAAGAACAGATTTTTCAAGCCAGCCTTTAACAGAATTGCCTACATTGAGAAAACTCAGGAGAAGCAACAAACTCAAATTGATGAAATTCTGAAGAATCAAGCTTCTCACCAAAATCAACTCAATGAGATCCAATCCTCAGTGGAATTGCTTGTCTCTCTTCTTTTACCTGCTGGTGCCAAAAAGGGGGAGAAAGTGATTAAGTCCAAATGCAAATATATTCAGACACTGAAGGGAAAGGATGATGGACATGATGACCAGGGAAACTCTAACAAGGGTAGAGGTCAAGGTCAAGGCAAAGGATTTTCATCAAGTAAAGCTAGAATTACAAGTCAAGGAACAAGTTCTGATACTGGGAGAAGAATAAGTTCTGATACCGGTAAAAGGATAAGTTCTGGTGAACATCTAGAACTTGATGAAGATATTTCAAAGCAGTTATTTCTTAAAGAAAATCCAGGAATGGACTTTGAGAGTCTAAAGGAAGAAGAAGCTAGACTCAAAGCAGAAGGTGTCAGGACAAAATCTAAAGCTTCTATTGTTAATTTTTTTTTCCAAAACCTAAGGGTATTGTGATAAAGGAAAGAACAAATTCTGAGGCAATCAAAGCCAAATCACAAATGGAAATTGATCCAAGGTCCAAGGGCAAGGAAAAAGTTGATGAACCTGTAAAGGTTTATATGCCAGTCATGGATGAAGAAATAACTGATGATAAAGAAGATGATAATCTTACTCTGATGCAAAAGAAGATTTTTCAAACAACCTCTGACATGGCTCATGTTGTTCAGAGTCAAGATGTAGTAAGTTCTGATATGACAATGAAGCAAGCAACCTCTGACATAGCTCAAGTTGGCTTGATATTAGAAGATAAGAAAAAGGAAATCTCTGACATTGCTCATGTTAAACCTTCAAAGATACTCCTACCAGGATTCACCAAAGCTAAACAAACTCAATCTTTGAAGACTGCAACAAGTGGTTTTGAAGCAAGAGTTATTACAGGAAAGGAAGCAAGAGATAAATCTGGATTGGGTAGTTCTGATGAAAGAAGAGTACACAACACTACCAATGATCCAACTTCCTTAAGTGAACCAGGTGTTGGAGCAACTCCTGAAAGATTGAATCGACTTGAATCTGTACAAATGGTTTACCATACCTTTTTGAAAGAACATATCTTGTTATATTTTATGACAGATGGAAGGGTATACCATATTAGGCAGAATGCTATACCACTGAAGTATTTTAAGGGACTGGAACATATTCTATTCCTACTTCAAGTGAAAGACAGATTAACAGATAGTGTTGCAGGTTATTTAAAATCTCAAATTCAAAGACAGAAGAAGCTTTATTCTATAAAGTCTGATAACACATACTGTCCCAAGTACAGAGATCACAAAGGTGATATTGTCGAAATGAAGCCTAACTCTGCTAAGATCATAACTACTTTTCTGGGTTTTAAGGCTGTGGAATTCAATCTAGAGTCTGACAAGGCATATCTGATCAGACTAGATCAGGAGATAAGAAAAGTTATGATAAATGATCGCAGAATAGCTATTTTTCAAACTGGTGAAGATACAGCTGAATTTGATAAATGCTAAAAGGAGGATGGTCAATGAACTTGAATATGCTGAGAGATGTTTGTTGAAGAACTATCCCTGAACAACTCTTGATATCAAAGAGATCAGAAATTGAAGCCAAGTCAAAGATGTACAACTGCTTAAATTCTGAAATGTATACAGACTGAAGTTGTTATCAGAAGTTAAAGATGGTAAAACTAAAAGGACTGTAAGTTGTAGTTATCTAGTCAAATTCTCATGCATTTGTACTTAATGTTTTTGACATCATCAAATATCTGTTGAACTTGTATATTATGTTAATTTACAAGTTGGGGGAGATTGTTAGATATATTTGATAATGTCATGTGTAATATGATTTGTGTTTAGTTTTCAGATCTTACCTAACAGGATAAATCAGTACTTAACTGGAAATCAGTACTTATACTGAAGTCAGGACTTAAGATATCATAACTTAAGTTATTAGAAGATATTTATCAGGAGATAATATCAGGACTTAAGATGACTTTCAGATAAGGCAGACGGCTGATTGAAAGGAAAGAAGATCGAGACTAAGATATAAAGAAATATGCATGAAGAAAGAATTCTATGAAGAATAGAATACTAGGAAGAAAAGATAACTAGTTGATATATTTTAGGAAGCAGAATTATATTCTATATCAATTAGAACATTATCTTGTAACTGTGTAGTATATAAACACAGGCATAGGGTTTACACTATAAGTGTTATCATTATCGAAGTTATTATTCTTTGTAACCCTAGCAGCTCTCGTGATAATTTGTACATCACTGAGAGAGGACAGTTCCATATTGTAACAGAGTTTATTGTGTTGAATAAAATATGTTTTATGTTACTTGAGTTCTTATATTCGATTTGATTGTAGTAAACACTGTATTCAACCCCCTTCTACAGTGTGTGTGACCTAACATGGTGGAAGAATCAACCTGGCAAGCTTGAACATAACAAACCTAAGGAAGGAATGGTCCTTTATGTTTGATTCTATTGTAAGGCCCTTCACATGCAGGAAGACAGGATATGACAGCATCTCAAGGGTGGTGCATAAGTTGGTATTCTCAATAGCCCACAACAGTCACTTGAATGTTGGTCTATTGATCCTGGAAGAACTTGCAACTAGGCTGACCATGCCCCAATCTGCTAGAGGTAAGGAAATTTTCTTTCCTAGATTTATTATGTCTACCTTAAATCATAAGGTATCAGACATACATTTGTTGAATGGCATAGACAACACTAAGATAGGCAATTGTAAGCAAGTGTCCAAAATTATATTTGGTTCACTTACTATAAAGAATAAGGTAAATGTGCGTCTGAAAATCACTTCATTCATTATGGAGAGGTTTAGGACTTACCATTACCCTATGCCTGACATGAGATCAAATGCTCAATCTAGTACAACTATGGTCCCTGAACCTGTAGAAGCTCAAATACAGGAAAACCAATAGGGGCCTTCCCAAGCTAAGACCACTTCTTCAAAACAAATAGCTGCTAGGAAACCAACCACTTCATCCTCTCAAAAGGGTGAAGTGAGTAAAAAGAAGAGAAGGGAGATAACCTTGACTATAATAAATGAGAGTGGTGAGGAACAAATACAACCTGAGTCACCTTTGGTCAGAAAAACAAAGAAGGCTAAGCAAACTGAGTTGACCAGTCAAGCCACCTCTGTATCCTCCCAAAAGGATGCAGTTGTACAAATGAGGACAAAACAGATTCTAGAGACATCCTCTTAACAAGATGTTTCTTTTTAAAAGAGCATTCTCCCCAATGCATCTTGTAAAGAGTCTGCACAGCCAACACTTGAACAAATCCAAGTGTATGGTAGGAGAAATAAGGATGGCACACACAAGGAGAGCACATCCCTTGAAGCTCCCTCATCCATTCAGGGGGCTGCGAACACTCAGTCCTAAGCTTCAAAATTTTATATCTAATATTTCTTCTTCCTATACTAAAATACTTGAAGCAAATTCTCAAGTGTTTCCCCTTTCAAGTGACTTGGTTCAAGAAACCTTGCTCACCATCCAGACACCAAATTCAGATGGTGAAAGGCTATTAGCTGGGGTAGACCTTGATGACACCATTACAAACACAGGGGTTTCATCAGTTTTCACTGAAGACCCTGTGACAAACACAAATGCACTTTCATGTGCAAATCAGTCTTCACAGACTGTTAGGTTTGAGGGTAGTACTCCTGAGGGGGAGCTATTTAAATCCTCTCCAATTCAATTGGAGGTTCCTGTTCCAGGATCAACTCCCCTCATAATCCTAGCATAAATTCTATTAGCTATTGATGTTAGGAGTACAATTGCTAATGATCCTGTCATAGAGGAGGCAAGTATAGCACATTTAAGTGACAGTGTGGTGCAAGACACGCAAGGTTTTGAGACTGGTGCACATGACAGTAACCCAGTCAAATCCCCTTCAATTCAATTGGAGGTTCCCACCACAGGTGGAGAATAACAACTTGTCATAAACACAGAGAAATCTGTGAGTCAAACTGTGACTACTGTCACAGGTGGTTCTGTCCCTTCAAACCAACCCTCAACCTCAACCATCTCATCTCATCTCCCAGTGGCTCCAAGAAACTAAAAATTAACCTTCAACCACTGAAGATCTTGTGGTTGACCAGATTGGAGGCCTTGCACAAATCTCACAACAGATGCTCACATCCAACATGTCAAATCAGGACTACCAAGCTATCATGCTCACCTACCAGGCAGATGTTGAAGAAAATTAAGCAAAAATTATTGATGAAGCTGGTCAGGATGCAAACTGTGATGCTTGGCTGGATAAGGAATTCTCTATTGAAATGGATGTTGTGCTATCTCAGTTCAGGGAGGAGTATATCATTATTCTGGGAAGCAATGCTAGATCCCTAACTCCTCAGGAAGTGTATGATGCCATCAATGATATATACAAAGCTCAAATCAAGGTCTTCCACAACTATGGAAAGGCACTTCAAATCACATTGAATGGACATCAAGACAAAATAATTAAGATGGTGAGGGAAAAGATGGATCAAATCATCCCTTCTCAGACTGAGATTAAAAGCAAATTCTCCAATTTTGCTGATCAGATGTCTAGGTATGATCTGAGTGGAGTTGAGACAAGTGTCAAAAATCTCAAAACTTCATTTGTGGCCCTGAATGCACAAGTTCAACAACATATCAGTAATTCTAATGATACAAGACTGAAGTTGGATCAAATGCACACTAGCAGATATACTCCTTCAGCCTTGCTCATGGATGAAATTAAGAAGGCTGTGCAGGACACCTTTGGGGTTTCCACATCTACTTCTACCGCAGGATCCTCTACTCAAGATATTCAAGATCTCAAGGCACATGTTGCTTCTCTAGAGACTTCAAATGCCCCCTCAATGCTCAATTTCAGGCTTTGACTTCTCTAGTAAAGAGTCAACAATCAGATATCAAAACCCTGGTGGACTCTGACAAGCATCTCCAAATGCAGAATTATGTTGCTTTGGGGGCCATCATGGGAAAGCTCAACATACCACTGCCCTCACTACCTGAAGAAATAAGGCTAGAATTACCAACTCCCCTACTCATGCCTGTCACCAAGACTATGGGGAAGATTGAGGCTATGATTCAACAATCCATGGATGCCAAATCTAAGTCTAAAAAGCTTATTCAGGTTGGTCAAAGCTCTTCACATGCTCAAGTCTCTCATGATGTTAGAAAATAAAGACTTCTAAAAGCTGCAGAAGGACCAAATCAAGACCAAAAATTCAGTGAACTTCTTGCAGTACTAAGAATATCTCTTCAAAACAACTACATGACCTACAAGAAAGCTTTGGCCAAAAACATCAACTTTATCAGGGCAGTAGTTGTAAAATTTGAAATTTCTTGGAGAAAAGAATTGTTGTGAATATCAATGACGGTGGTGTGGACAGATGTCTTCAGGTGTCTCTTCCAAATCTTAAAACCTTAAGAGCATCTGAACTGGATGTAATGATTGACAGAGTAAATCCAGTTATTCCAGAAGACACCCAACTTCTCCATGAGCTCAAAAATGCACAGATAGAGCTTTTCCTGAAGCCTATCTATATCCAAACAAAGGAGTAGTCTACATTTGTCCAACGACCAAGAAATGTAAACATCTCCATGTTCCTAAAAACTGTGTCAGATCAAACATGAGGCTGATCATGACTCTGCAGTCTGATCTAAAGTATAAAAGGAGCAAGAAGCATGAGGATGTGGAGATAATAAAGATCTTTACAAATACCTAATGAACTCTGACACCATGTTGCCACCCACTCAGTTTAATCTAAGAAATGACAAGGATGATGATGAGCAGAAGCGTGATGAATAAAAACCTTCTGGCTCGAATCCAAGTCAATCATCAAGAGCAACTGGTAGCAAGGATAAGAAGCAGGATGAGAAGAAGGATGGTGACAAGAAAAGAGGAGAAGAAAGGAGAAGCAAGAAAAAGCAAGATGGCTCAGAACCACAACAAACCCTAAAAATCCAAATAAATTAAGCTCAACCTTCAAAGCCAACCAACTCATACACTGAACCACCTCCTACCTCAAAGCCTAAATTTCTATATAGACAAACTGCTAATACCTTTCTAAAAATATCAATCACATCAAGCCAAACATTTCTCAAGAAAGTCACACACCTATCTTCAGTCAAGTCATCACTCAAGGTTCAGTACAAGTCTGTTGGGAGGAAATCTAAGAAAGCCAAGTATACTGAAAAAGTGTAAGTTACTGAGAGGGCCATCTGGAATTGTTACAAGCAAAGTGATTTTCTTCCTCTAAACTGGTGCAACTCAGATGAAGATTACTTTCAGCAACTAGCTGAGGAAATAGTCAGAGTTTGGGTTGTAACAATAAGGGAAGTGAGAATCTACTATGAAGATGGGTCCTTCACATTTCTTGGAAGTACCTTAATGGACACCTTTTCACCCACGGAAATCAAGAGAGTGATAAGTTTACTGAAGGATAAGGATGCTGCTACAAGAGCATGGAGATCTGTTTTAGCTGAATGGTTGATAGTAAAGGAGGAAAGAAGAGCAAGAAATAAGACTGAATATGAGGAGAGGATAAGGAAGTATGATGAGGAGATTGAAATGTACATTAAAAGATCATAAGAACTCAAGGCAAAAGGGATGAGCAGAATTTCCAAGGATGAAAGATTTCTAAATGTCAAACCTGGCACATTTTCAAAATTCAGGATTGATTTGTTGAGTGGTTATCCAAAGCCTGACAGACTCAAACTTGTGGAAGCTCTAAGAGGGACGCCAATAATAGAGTAACTTGAAATTCTTGTATATTTAAAGGACCTTATTAGAGAAGAAACAAAAGACGCAATCTTTGTATGATGTATGTAACTCAAGAAATCACCTAATGTATAAATGTTGTATTTATGTCATTTTTTTTGTAATTTTACATTGTAGTTTGGGGTTAGTCTTGTTAACAGGCATAAATTTGTGATAAGCAATCTTCTCATAAATTGGGGGAGATTGTTGTGCAAGACATGCTTGTACAATAACAAGACTAAGTCAAATTGACAACCTTAAGTAAGTTGTATTATAATCTAAGTTTGTATTTTGTATTGTACTACTTAAGTCTATAAAAATGTTCAAGGGCAGACTGGAGTCTTTTTCTATAAACGGTATCAAGTCTAAGAATTCTACCTGGAAGAAGATCAAGAAGATCATGCCTCAGAAGAATTATGAAGAAGTTTGGAGTTGAATAAATCTATCTTGAGAAAAAAATTCTAAGTCAAGATCTCTACAAGTCATAGATTAAGTGTTATAGAGAAGTCATTCGAGAACTCCATAATGACTTATCGAGAAGTAAGGAAAGCCTATTAGAGAACTCAGAGATATCGACAAGCAAAATTGAAGACATGAAGATTGGAGATATCGACAAGTCATTTCTTCACTAGAGAACTCTAAGATATCGATAAGTCTATTTGTCACTAGAGAACTCAGAGTTATCGATAAGTCAACTTGTCATTAGAGAACTCAAAGTTATCGATAAGTCAAAGTGAAGACATGAATATGAGAGATCTCGACAAGCCAAATTCTCTTATAGAGAACTCAGAGACTTTGATAAGTCAAAACAACTGTAGAGTGATTAGATATCTCGATAAGCCAATATACTTATCGAGATGTCAAGTTCTCTATATACCAAATTGGAGATCTCGAGGTAAAACTCAAAAGTACAAAGTGCAGAACAGTTCAATATCCAAGATTATGAATCAACAAACAATCTAATCAGTTGGATTGACAAGTCTACAAAAGCAGCTTGAAGAGTACAAGATCAAAGGCCAAGATTAACTGACAAAGTAAAGTCATAGGCGTGCAAGATTAGCAAAGATACACTAATCCAGAAATAGAAAGATTTGGTTATCCAAAAATAGGGTTTAGTACATGCTATTGCATGCTGTGTAATAACCAGTGTTTAATGTTCTATAAAGTAAACACTAGATGCTTTGTTAGTAGTAACAATTTAGATCAGAAAAATCTTGTATTCTCTGAAGGAAGAAGCTAAGCTCTTTATCAACAAAGAGCCTAGAAATTTTATAGCAAAACATTCTTAATTTTAATATAAAATTAAGTGAGTTTTGAAAGATTTGTGTTCACTGTTTTATCTGTCTAAATTCAGTACTGACATATTTAACTACAAGATTTTAATTTACTTTGTTCATCACCATAAACACTTCAAGAAAAGCAGAAAAACACAAAAATACATTCACTCCCCTCTGTGTGTGATTCATTATCTAACACTAGGATCCATCCCAACCTAGGAACAAGCAGGGCTGAGTAAAATCGAACCAAAACTGAAAAACAGAACCGAACTGTACTAACTCTGTTCGGTTCGGTCCTAATTTTTTCAAAAATTCGGTCTATTCAGTTTGGACCGAATAAACCGAGATAAAATTTGGTTCGGTTCGCTTCTTTTAAAAAGGTTTGGACCGAATAGACTAAATCATAAATACTATAATTTCATATTATATACATTTTACATATATATTAAAAATTATAATCATAATTTTGAATTTGTAATTGTATTAATACACTATTAGAACTCCACATATCACATTACTTTAATTATATTTTAGATTTGATAATTTGTGGTTTAATTTTTAATGCAATTTTTTTTGAAAAAAAATTGGTCTGTTTGGTCCAAAACGGACCGAACCGAATTATTTCGGTCCGGTTCGGTGCGGTCCAAAATATAACTTCGGTCCGGTTCGGTCAAATAAAAATGACTATTCAATTTTTTGAACTATTCGGTTCGGTCCGATTTTGGACCTCGGACCGAACCGACTAAATACTCAGCCCTAGGAACATGTCAATTTCTCAGTTAGTGCTCAACCCAGATCTAGGGTGAGTCAGGATCAGGGGAGGAACCCGGGTCCAGCCCACCTTAGGAACAAGTCAATCTTTCATCTAGTACCCAAACCAGATTCAGGGTGAGCCGGGCTCAGAAGAGGAGCCAGGGTCCAGTCCAATTCAGAAACAAGCCAACCATATATCCCATTATGGGAGGACCCGTGAGACACAAGTCTAGGCATGTGACAGCAACAACTATCAATAACCAACAATTGGGACAACAAAGGTACACGTTAATACGCCCTTGGCACATTTTAAGACGGTCCTTGCCTAGACACCTAAAAGAAATATATTCAAGTCAGGCATCCACCGTCCCAACAACGAACGACCCTGATCAAAAGGTACCCCCCACTAAAACGTATCCTTGGGCAATAAATACCCTAAGAAGAAAGGATTTAGAGGTTACTGTCATCTACACACACTCGTACAGACACAAACATCATCCAAAAGCGAGTTATTACTCTCACACCGGAGTCACCGCATGATTCAAACCCCCCTTCGGTGTTATTTTGCAGATACCCAACAGCAGCTACACCGTAAAAAAGATCCAGACACGGCGTCAGAAGGATTAGACCATGGATCGAAATTATTACCTAGTAACGTAAATGAGTTAGGTAACTTTTAATATGCACACCGTAACTCTATGACTTTCTTGTAATTCAAGTTACATACCGTGGGAGTTGCATAGCAAAATTTCCTAAATTGCTCTTTTTTCATTTTTTTATATTCATGATGATAAATTTTTTTATTTATATTGAAAAATTCTTTTTTCTTCTTTTAATGTTAATTATTTGAACTTTTTAATTTTCTTGTGTAGTAAAATACTTTTATATATTTTTCTTTTGTATTTTTAATTATATTATATAATTGTTTTTCCTATAATTTTGATTATTACAATAAGATTATTTATTTTATATAGCAGTTTCGTAATAATTTATAACTACTTGGTAATTGGTAAAATTAATCATTTTTTTATTTATTTTTAGCAGAGTTTGTAGTAGATATATATGTATTTAATAAGGCATATTTAAATATCAAAATTTTATTTATTTAGCAATTTTATAATAGGTTATATTCAATTTAGTACATATCTTTATATAGTATGTATATTAAACATAAAATTTTTAATATATAATTTGAAGAAAAGTAACTGTGTAACTCAAAAATAAATAAAGATCAACTAGAGATCCCAGAGTTTCACAATTCATACAACCAAAACAAGGCGTTATGATGATGTAATATTTGTGGTAATTTAGTGTAAAATCCGGCCAAAATAAAATTGCATCAAATTATTGAATTCATTAATGAGATGTAGCATTATTTTCTTATTATAATTAAAAAAATGTCCATGTAAACTTTATCCTGAAAGTTACAAATTTATATTTTTCTTATCTTTTAAAATTGTACATTTCATTATTAATTGAGAAAATATTCAAAATATTTTATTTTCGGATACAATTGCTCAAAAAAAATTATTTGAGTAAATTTTATGCACAATATTCACTTATTACGGATGATGGTTGATGGTTGATGGTTGATGGATGATACACATGTATATTATATTTATTTTTTTAAAAAAAAAAAAATCAAAGCAAGCACATGAATGACATGTGTGGTGCTCATATTACAAAATCTGAAAACATATTACCAATGTGTGTTGACCTTGTATTCATATTTGTGGAATGCATATTACTCAATGAAATTAAAGAAAATAATGAATCCATATACAAAATGTGTATTTTTTAAATATATATTTAAACAGTTTTCATTGGTATTTTGGATTTTGTGGAAGGAAAAATGGGTATTTTGGTATTTAACAAAATAAGAATTAAATATATTAAACTTTTTTCTTAATACATTTAATTGAGGAAAAAGGGTTCCATTTTTTGCAAGTGTTACTTGTTTTCTTTTTAACAAAACTGTGAGTTTAACTTGTGTTTAAACAAGTTGTGTGTAGGGTGCATACCGCACAGCAGTATGCCAAGATGAGTCATGACTTTAGTCAGACATGTCTTTTCATGATAAAATATTATTTTTTATAAATTATTTTATTTTTTAAAATATAATTTTAAAATATTTACATATATTTTAATATCTAAAAAGTTATTAATTTAAATAAATATTATGATGATATTTGATTATTACTGTCAATTAACTTTAATTTTTTATTCAAGTTCACTTTGTATTAGTATAATAATTATTTATTAAATTTTATTATATTTAATTAATAAATGACATGTTATTTGGAAAAAAGTATTTGTGTATGTATGTATGTATACATTACCGACACAACTCTTTTGATACGATGAAATGTGGAAGTATATTGTTCATCGCAACTCTAACATAACCACCTCCATCTCCACCATTTTCAACTTTTCTTCAAAACCCATCATCCACAATCTTCATTCCTTAATTCCCACTCAATATTTTAATTTCAATTTTAGTTCCAGTTTTTGCACGAAAACCAATGCATTTCCCTGTAAAGAAAAAGAGAATTATCCAAGCGGGGAATTTGAATTCAAGAAGAGAAATGGGTGGGATACGTTTTTGTTGAAGATGAAACTGTTGGTTGCTTTACCTTGGTTACGTGTTCGAAACGGCACCGTTTTGACCATCAAACTGCGTGGCAAGGTTCCACTTTCATTACCTTAGTTTCATGTTTTTTTTTGAAGTTACATGTTTTGCTGTTGCTTGAAATGTTATTGGTCTTCCTGAAATGTTATTGGTCCTACTGTCAAAAGAAATGTTGTTGGTCCTGCTACATATATTACACGCTTGGCTTTACGAGTAAAAATTATTATTTTTGGTTAATTTTTCTTTTGTGTGATAAATTTTGACTCACAAATGAAAATTAAAATATATATATATATGGACTCCAGGGACTCCAATGAAATACTCCAAGAAAATAGAGGACTCCATAGAACCTAACCCGTATATATATATATATATATATATATATATATATATATATTATTTTAGTTATACGGTCAAAGCACAAGTAAAGATGTGTGTCAAAAGTCAAAGCTTTAAATAAGAAGAAACCGAGGAAGTAAGTATTAACTTTAAAGTAACTATTTTTTGAATTCAATTAGTTGGTCAAAAATCCTATTGTCATCTCGAAAAAATAGTCATGTTTGTATTTTTTGTGGTCAAATTGATCAAAATTTGTCAAAATATTGAAAAATTGTTAATTTAAAAAACTTAAAATTTATTTAAATTGGATTATACTTCCTAATAACAAATATTTTAGAATTTTCTTGATTATGTAATAAGTGTAACTTTTGGTCAAAGTTTAGTCAATTTGACTAACAAAAGGCAAAACAAGATTATTATTTGAGATCGAGGTAGCAAGGTTTTTGAAAAATGACGTAAATTGTGCGCCTAGAGTTTGACCAGATCACACAATGTGCGAATCAGACACTGCCTTTATGAATTAAGATTGTTAATAAATGGGTTAAGTCGGACTCAAAATTGGCCGGCATAAAAAAGACGGGCGATTAACCCCGACTAAGACATATATCATGTTTAAGTTTTTTTTCAAAAACAATGCTTACTAATCTATGCAGTAGTATCTTGGGTTTAATCAAGTTTGAAGTACCAAAGGTTTAAAGTTCGATCCTTTTTAACAATATATTAAAATTTTAGTATTATACTATTTGCTAGTTTTAAAGGATGAACACTAGCGTGATGAGAAAACATAGTGACCTAGGGCTTGTTCTCTATCGTCCCAGGTTCCGGGTTCGATTGTTGCTCAGCCCGAGATTTATATAAGAACGAATACTACTTATAAGTTTATAAGCTTGAATCTTAGATAATAAAATATATATTAAAATATTAGCTCTATTTATACTACTTAAATTAAAAGGTTCAATCAATAACCTATTAAAATTAATTGGTCAAAAATTCTAATTTTCACAAATATTCTCAAAAGTCCCTAGTAACGGTGTATCACCTCCCTGGGTGTACCATAGTATTAGTAAATAGGTCAACATTGTTAATCCATGATGAAGTTTCATTACAGTCATCTGAGAACAACGTAGCATATCCAGAAATTTGAACAAGTAATGAGTTAGGATTAATTGTATTCGAGTTTGACTGGGTATTCAATTCTTATTTCTTCACAAATGAACCTCATCTTATTAACTCGTTTGAACAATTCAAATCCTTATCTAACATCCTAATCTAACAGACTGATTTAACAAGACTTATCCTTATTATTTTCAAACAAACTTGTTTAACAAATTATATCCATTTAAGTTTGAAAATAATCAGTTGTTAGTCATGTGTATAAATACACATTCTTGTTTTTCAGATCATGACTAATGCTCTCATAACTTTCTATCCTTTATATCTTAAAATCATTCTTATTCTACTCAACTCCTGAATATCTAGTCGAATAAGAAATATAGTTTGAATTGTAATTCACATTATGTTTGTTACTCTATTGCCGAGGTGTGACAAGTAGATTAGATTACAAATTCCTAAGGCCAAGGTAGTCAGTGGACTAGTGTAAGTGACATTAGCGTCAAGGACATTGTTCTTTTAAGTGGCCATTGTATTTGTAATCGCAAACGCTTGTAAGTTATTTATTATTGAATTATAATGGATTCTTTATGCTAGTTGGCATGGGAACTTGGATATAGTCCATAGATTATGTTTAGGGGCCAAACCAAGTAAAAAGTCTCTATTTCTTTATATTGCTTTACTTGATTCCGCAATATATAAGTTCTAAGACTGTTTCATTTGCATAAGAGTCGGTCTCTTTCGTTAATTGAGATAGACTCATTTAGTCTGATTAGCGCACATCGAATTTCAAACATTGCACAATTTATCTAAGAAATGATTGATGATGATTAACTTTATAGATAAACCTGATATTATATAACTTTTAAAAAACAACGGCGTTAATTTTTATACCTTAATTTAGATATTAATATTAATAGTTATAATAATAATAGTAGTAATATAATTCATATGAATGAGGGTTAGGTACTTTTGTATTTAAATTTTGCATTTCAGTATTACTTTTACCATAAAGATTCATAATAATTATGGGTTGGTGCGTAGCACGGGTAAAGTGCTTTACAACAAATATTTATGAAGTATGCTATATTTTTTTATATTGGTTGCTTCTCCATATTTTTTTAACTAGTCTTTTAATATGTAGATGGGATAATTCTTATCTCTTCCTTTTATTTGTTCTTATTAAAATTTGTTGTAACTGTGTCTATATTTTATTTATTATTCTAAATATTTTTGTTGGGTGAAGGCCCTAAATAACCATATTTTAATAATCATTGCCCAAAATACCCATCAGAATTTTAAGTTGCCAAAAATACCTACTAGATACTTCATTTTCAGTGGAGTAACAGCCTGATACTTCAGTAGAATAAGAGTATTAGGATGATACTCCTTTGCCAGCGGAGTATCATGCATGATACTCCTTTGTCAGTGGAGTGTCAGTCAGGTATTCCTTTGTCAGTGGAGTAACATGTAAGATATTCCTTTGTCAGTGAAGTTCATCTAAAATTTTAAAATTTTAAAATTATTAAATTAAGGTCCGCATTTTAATTAGGGTTTAGGCTCTAGGGATTAGGGGACCCTAAACTTTAAATCCTAAATTGATTTTTTATGCATTTTTTAAAAATATTTCTAAATCCTAGATGGGGAATTGTTGAACCCTAAAATATTTAAAATTTAAAAATATTGTAAATGTTTAAATAATAAAATTATTAAAAAATAATACATTATACTCCACTGACGTTGACAGAGGAGTATCATCCGTGATACTCCCTTGACAAAGAAGTATCACCATAATACTCCAGTGGAGGTGGCGTATCATCCTGATACTCCACTGATAGTGTACTATCTAGTGGGTATTTAGGACACTTTATTTTAGAATGGGTATTTTGGGCAAAAGGACTTCTAAAAAGAGGTATAGTGGTCATTTTTTTTTTATTTTTGTTAAGGTTTTTATATTAAGAAGGTATATTGGTATAGTAGCTCGAATGATATTAGATGTTGATCACTTAATTTTCGATACATTTCAAGTATAATAGATATTTATCATTGATTATTAATGCCCTGCACTTCTTACTTTTGGATGCTACTGTGTAGTCGTTGATTTGTAAAGTATTTGTCACGTGTTTTAATATAAATTTAAATTAAATTTTATTAAGAATATTAATTGGATTGGATATCTGATTCGATTACCCGTTATCATACTGGGGTCTTTAAAAAATCCTTCACTTGATCCGAAAATTAAATGGATTATGGATTTAAGGTGTTCCGATCCAAAACCAGTTTGGTTGACTGATCTATGACATCCTAATATGTTTATTGAGTTTTCCTAATCGCACCAGGATAATAAATTACTATACATTTTTGTGATTTTATCACATCACTGTTTTTTTAATTGTATTTTTCTCATATTTATAACTGTACTTTTAGTTTTTTGCGCCATTTCATATTTCAGATGTTATAATTGGGGATGTTTCTGGCCATACTAGGCAAGCCAAGCCCCGTCCCATGTAGGCTTATAATAGAAAATCTAGCAATGTTCCACTGTATGCACTTAGCATCATGTCAGGCCTCCTGTATTCCTGCAAGGCCACCACCCAAAATGGGGTAAATCCCGCTCTCAACAATATAAGTATTAGAGATGGAATGAAACCTTAACCTTTTACTTTGTGAAACACAAGGTAAGGTAATATCAATGGGAATAGAAGCCTAAAACACATCAGTTCCAGTCCGTTTTCAATTGATGACATATTTAGCCTTGCATGATTTTGTTGGATTTTATTATTCTATTTATATGTTATCATATTTATAATCATGACAGAGATCTTTGATTATGAAATAGAAGACAATAAGGAGTAAAGTATGAGAAAAGTACGAGTGGCACACATTAGATAAATACTAGTTTCCTTAGTATGAGTCGCACAATAGATAAATACTAGTTTTCCTAGGAACAATTCATTTAATTCTTATTCTTGGATTTGTTTATTGTAATTCAACCAAACTATTGGTGAATGTTTGTTCTGAAGTGTTGTTCAATTTTTTTTGTTTTATTTCTTGTTACTTACGTCTTAAAGTGCCTTTTACTATATTCTTGCTTACCTATTCTTAGAATGGTTCTGCTGTGATCGTTTCTTGTCAACAGAAATACAAGCATCTTAACTTGTTATTGAGAAAAAAAAATCCATCTTGATTGTGATCCAGGGACTTTGTTGTTTAGGTGAAGATCATACAATGTAGGCCCTATTATTCATTTATCTCTTAGTTCATTGTGAAGTGTTTAGGTGATAGAATTCATTTTTAAAACACTTTCTTGTACCAGAATTTAGCGAGTCTTTTTTTAATGAAACTCTTTGAAAGACAAATCTTGTAAGCGTACTGTTTTACAATTCATACAGTGAATTTACTATCACTGAATGTGTGAGTTTGCACAGTGTCACTCATTTCTTTTGGTCTGATATAATTAAGTTGGTTTAATTTAAAGAACTATATTTTCTTCTTTAGATATCTGATCAGCTGATGAGCCCAATTTCCTCAGAATTATCTCTACCACAAATATGTGATAACTTGATTAAAGCAGCACATGATCCTCGTATATCTGGTGTATATTTGCATATTGAGACCTTAAATTGTGGATGGGGTAAGATTGAAGAAATCCGACGTCATATCTTGGATTTTAAGAAATCAGGTATGAGTTAATTTCTAATCTTTTTGTAGTTTTCTTTGAGTTAGTAAATGGGAGGAAAAATCCTGGAAAGGTTCACTTTCTGTTACTTTTGAGGTTTTTCTTCCAGTAAAAAATTAAATCAATCCCTGCAATTTGCATGGGTATCAGTTTAGTTGTGGTTGCTGTAATAAATTCCTTCTGTGAATCGAAGTCTGCTTCTGTGGTCGTCCTGGTCTATCTATAGTTTACCTGTATCTTAAGATTACATGTTCTCTAATATGGTCTTTAGTGGTCAATATTGATCACCAGTGGTCTCTGTTGGCTTCTTGGCTCTTGCACTGCATTTTTGTTTCTTTATTTCTTGGGCTGGGGTGTTATTGCAAGTCCCGTTGTACTTGAATGATGGATGCGTAAAGCTAATAATGTGGAATTCTTAAAAACATCAAGTCCCTTAACTTTTCTTACTAATATACACTATTCTTATTTATTAGAAGGGCACCGGCCTATTTTTTATTAAATATATATTCTTAAAAAAAAACAATTGGCAAATCTATCATTAAATTTAAAAATTATTGATAAGTAGGTATATACTATTTAGATACCTTTTCTAGTAACCCATTTTTTTATATTACCTAATTACATATTTAATTGTTTCAATATACTATCTAAGATTTATCCTTTAGAAAGCTATCTTTTTGTAATCTATGCTCCTATGTCCAAAGGACAGATGGATTACCAAAGACATTGATGTTCGACTTTAAATAGTGTAGTTTCTAACATTTAAAATAGACTATCTTTACGCAGACCAATACCTAATCTTCTTTTTTACCATCGAGGATCAGAATTCAGAAACACAATTTATTTTATCCCTGTTTATATGTTTGACCTAATTTTTTTGAGATATCTAGTTACCTTAACCCGTCCCAGACTGAAGGACTAACGGACTACCGAAGATGCTAATGTTCATGTTAAGTGAAGAGTGTAGATTATGACATTCACTAGTTGGGTCAGTATTATTCAATTATGCATGCTATATATCTGGGCTGTTCTTGCTCCAAACTTGTCCTTACAACTAAATGTATTCTTTACATACGAATTAGAATATTTATGTGTCACCATGTTTAGGATTACCTCCACACAAACAAGAGTAGTAGACATCTCAGAGAAGAAAACAGGACTACCTATTGTTGACACAATTTGCGATTAACACATATAATATAAGTGGGTGCATGCGATAACAGATGTGTAATAAACTGCAAATAACAGAAACCAACAAAAGGATATGAAGGAGAAGTTCTCGAGTCTAGTCTTATAACTATTTCCTTAAAGCTATTACGGCCCTCACTGTATGTGCGAACGAGAAGATGTTGATGTTATGCGAATAGCACCTTCGGCGAACGCGAACTAGAACGGAGCAGGACTACCTATTGTTGACACAATCTGCGATTAATACAGAGAATATAAGTGGGTGCATGCGATAACAGATGTGTTATAAACTGCAAATAACAGAAACCAACAAAAGGATATGAAGGATTCTCGAGTCCAATCTTATAACTATCTCCTTAAAACTATTACGGTCCTCACCGTATGTGCGATCTCGAGTCCAGTCTTATAACTATCTCCTTAAAGCTATTAAGGAGATGTTAATTAGAACGGAGCAAGAAAGTATCACACGTAGGTGTTGGAGGAATACATAAGTAACACATTCGAACATTACATAAGTGTTTTGCTATATAAAGCTATGTATGCTCCTTTGCAAAATCAACGTGGGACTTTCATTTCTTCAACAAATTTTCACTACTAAGAGAATAACTTTGAATGATCATATCTCATCCATCTCTTAGTCATTTTGAGTGATTCAAAGTGCCTCGGAAAGCTCTCTCGGAGGAGAACGCAGTCCAAGTGTCACTCGCTGCGCGCACGCAACATTCGTCCACTCATATTATGGCTCATATTGAGTTGACAATGTGGGACTACTACCCACATTTTCCGATACCTATGTTCATGTACAAGCATAATTTAACTCCCCACTATGATAAACATTTTCATGCAGGATTTGAAAAAGCAAAGAATTTACTTATAACCCTTTAGTAACAAAACAGTTTTTTATTTTTTGTTCACTTGTCCACAAACAGGAAGTACATAACACAAAATATTGAGATGACAAGCACCACCTTAAATCATTGCAATTCCTCCACCTTCGTTAACTGCATCTGAGCCACTTACCTATTAGCTACGAAGCCCAAAAAATAGCTTGAACTTCTAGTTTTTAACTGCTACCTAGCTGGATTTTCAGCAGAAAAATGTAAGACACCATCCTCAGTTTTCTCTATTGAAATCATGGTGCATGTATATATGCCCTGTCCTTTAAGTATAAATCTAAATTAAATTATTCGGATTTTATTCTAAAAAATGAAAGTAAATAATTTATTTAAGTAATTCTTTTCCTAATGTTATGTGCATTGTGCCCAGAATATGATTTCTGAATTCTAAATGCACCACCTGTTGATTGTTGACGCAGGACAATTACTTGAAAATTACATACTTCTGGATATTGAGACACATAGCAATCTCTAGCCCAAGCTTAAACCCATGATTGAATTAAAATACAATAATCAATATTCAGAGAGACCGTGTTTGTATATAATTAAGCTTTAAGATAATGTACATATATAACTGGAAATCAAACCTAACGGGATAATGAACGGGAGCCCAAAACAACCGGTCTGAAATATTACACGGGTAGTTCATATCTTGTTTTCCCATAATAGTCGTCTGATCCCTTGAAATGATGGATTTGGTTTCTGATGATATCTTATGTTCTTGCACATGCTAATAAAAACATATTTATCTTCGGAAATTTCATTTCTTAACCTTGAAAGGATGGACTGTCAGGTATAAAGTTCTTAGAAAGTTTGGTTTACAAGTCAAAGTATGTCTTTTATAAATGAGGATGTGTCATGGATATCCCTATTGATCTTATCATAAATAGATACTGGCTTATCTGTTCACCTTTATCATGATCTAAGGATATCCTGCCAAATATCTTGAATGATCTAATGCCCGTGGATTTGAAACTTGTAGGGAAATTCATTGTGTGTTATACACCTGCATGTAGAGAGAAAGAGTATTACCTTGGGTGTGCTTGCCAGGAGCTATATGCCCCTCCAAGTGCCTATTTTTCGTTGTATGGTTTGAGTGTTCAAACATCATTTCTTGGGGGTAAGTTGATTTTCTTAATCCTGTTAAAGACATTCATTGTAAATTGCATGTACAATGATATGCGGATAGCTTTCACTAATATGCATATGCAGTTGTGTCCGGAACTAAGAAAAAAAATCATCTGGCTCTATACAGGATGTATGGATAATGTGACATGTTCTACATTGAGTTATCCACTCATATTGTTCACCTTGAATGTGGTAGGGATTTATGGTTCTTAAGTATTTATGTTATGTATTGCTATTAATTTAATAGATCAGTTACTCTATGCCAAGGATACTATGTATATTAATAAAGTATGCAGTTTTAAGTGGTCATATGCCGATATCATAACTGCCTGTTTACATAAATGTTTTACTATATCCAATGGTCTAAATGGGGACCTTTGTTAAGGGGCTGACTTGGCAGTTGGATCAAATTATTTGTATCTGTATGCTTACAAAGAGCGGAATATAAATATAAAATCTCGAACTGCTGAACACTGAACCATCGGGGTGAAAATCATTTTCCAGATAACTTGCAAGTCTGTAAGAAGGATATTTCATATTAGATGTATTTCGTATGAAGGTAAGAAAGCCCTGTTGAAGACACTAAGAGGAATACCTATTTCTCTCTCATTTAAATTTACCAGAACTTAATTAGCAAAAAAACATTAGCAGAACTTTTTCTTAAATCGTACTTACAGATTTGCATATAGGAATAAAAAACAGATAGATAGACATATGTAGGTGACAAGAAGAAGGATTATTAATTTTGTATGTTCTCAACGAGTATCTACTAATAGATTTTAATATAGAATAGAGTAAAGAACAGGTACAAGGACATCTGTAGGTGGCAAGAAGAACTGTTTAAATGGGATTTTTGACAAATGTTGAAGTATACACGTATCCAATATTCTCATATAGTATCAGTAAAAATTATTTGGTTATCCATCTGTACTGCTCTTAAATTAAATATAAATTAAATTTACCGGCATACTTTCTTATTTCAAGGGCAACGGCTACAAAACGTGAAACATTATTAAATGTAACAATGGATATATCACTATGTTATTTTATCTTTGCATTTTCTAGACTTACCATTTAGAAACAGCACATAGTCCGCCCACTACCTGGGATATTGCGTGCAATTCTTTCGTGATTCTAATAGGAGAGGAAACCTTTCCCCTTGTGCATTTGTGCGTTTGTACACAAATCCACACTTATCAATGCAAGCATCGTGTTATGTTTCTGTAAATTAGCTTTTCTTCCCTCTAACTACAGCAGAGTGCCATCAAACATTGCCTTGTAGGTGTTCTCGAGAAAGTTGGGATTGAGCCACAAATACAGAGGATTGGTAAATATAAAAGTGCTGGTGATCAATTTACCCGAAAAGATATGTCTGAAGAAAATCGTGAGATGCTAACTGCATTACTTGATAATATTTATGAGCAATGGATGGAAAATATATCTCGTATGAAAGGTGATGTTTGTTTACATTTGTTTGGTTCGATTTAGTGAAAACTCACTACGCTAAATTCCGATTTTGTTACATAGGTAAGACGCGGGAAGATATCGAGAATTTTGTTAATGAGGGCGTTTATGAAATTGACAGGCTAAAAGAAGATGGCTGGATAACTGACATAAAATACGATGATGAGGTGAACTGACATCTCTCAATCTTTACAAGGAGATTATGCAGATTCAGGCTGCTTATATGCACTAACTTTCATGGATATTTTGAAGTTAATGTGATATGATTAGTAAACGTATAAGTAATTAATGTCAGTTATGTGGAATATTTTCTTAATTCCATGATAGAATTCAAGATGTTAACAGCAGCTGAAGCATAAAATCATTGTCCTTTCCTTTGAATAACATAGAGTCTAATATTCGTAGCTAGTTATGTATATGTTTTTGTGACTTTGTATGCAGATGAATATTATATGCTCTTGATGAATGGTCTTCCATGTAAGGTCTTGTATCTTATTGCGTGCTAGTTCTTATTTCCCTTTTAGGATTAAATATTTTGATATCCAGAAGGATTGCTTTTTTTCTCATGCAAACTATCGTGATGGCACTGTATATACTTTGTTTTTAAGGCCACGTAGATAGAATATTTTAGGCAGGTTACTACACTTGATTTCAGACTAAAGGCTGACAAAGTTATGAATATGTTGAGCAAGTTACTGTAGGAAGAAAAGATAAAACGAACAGGTTGAAATTTGTTCAATATAATAGGGTTCATAAGACCTTATCCCAAGGGTATTCATGATCTACATAATGCAACAGCCAAAAAGGATAGCAACTGCAATGCCTCTCCGACATGCATTGCTATATTGATTGTTGCCAATGTGGTAGCTCATGCAGCTACATTTCTAGGAAGTACCAAAATATGGGTGTTGGGATATTCAATCTGAAGTGAATTTATACAAACTTGGTCAACTGCTGCCTGGATTACCGATACGCGTGTCTGATTGGATTTTGTTATCTTAAAACAGATATAACTTTAACTCTTCAGTCCGTGAAGTCTATCTTCCCTAGTAGCAACATAAATGGTGCATGGTTTTAAAAGCTCTCTCATATGTTTATTCCATTACATCATTTGAACTTGGTATGATTTCGGAACAGTTCCATGCCATGATTTTAAGTCAGCCTTTAAGGAATTGCTTGTGTTTATTGACACCTCACTATAAGTTGTAAACTAAAATAATATATAAATTATTAGCTATTTGAAGTGTGTTAATGTAGCGCTTGATATGGATTATTGGTGTAGAAGTCCTAGTAATTTGTAATAGTTTCAGGTCACATCTATGCTAAAAGAGAGGTTGGGAGTTGCAAATGATGAAAATCTTCCAACTGTTGATTACAGGTTGTGCTATTTTTTGTTTTTTCTTATTCTTTCTGTTGCAATTGGTAGGTTTGAGATAAGTCATACTTTAGATGATTAAATATAAGATTCTACTTGAGTTTAAAATTGAACTCATTCACAAAGTCATATTTGAAGCCAGTATATTTAAGTTTAACTGGGTAATTTGGGTAATTTACCTTCTGAATGACCTTTGGCTAGGTGAGCTTTATACCATTAAAAACATTTTCAAGAGCGTATTGTTTCTCCCTTAAAAAATGTTCTCCTTGTTCATGTAATGTGTGGGAATGCAAACTTGTGAATTTGAATTTCCAATTTACTGGGTATTAAATTAAAAATAATGATTGAATTGCTTCTTGCACCAGTAGTTAGCAACAATTTTGGCTATATGATCTTCCTGATGCGTCTTTGTATTTTCCTAGACTAAGGTTAACTTCATTTTATAATAACTAATAAGTGAGTACAGACTCTGAACTATTATTTCTGCACTGACAAGTGAAATAGTATTTTATTTTTAAAATTCGTTTTAGTCCTTGACATTGTGTCTTTCATTCATAATGTTACTGTTTGTTTAAAGAAGTTTATTGTATCCGAACCCCAGGAGGTATTCACGAGTAGGGAAAAGGACTCTTGGTTTATCTGGTAGCAAAGACCAAATTGCTGTAATTCGAGCATCTGGAAACATCAGTCATGTACGGGGTCGATTTAGTACCCCTGGTTCTGGTATTATTGCTGAGCAATTCATCGAGAAGATCCGGAGAGTACGAGGTATGTTTAATTTTATTTTATATGTACATTTTGAGCATCAAATGCATATTTCCTGACAAGAACCATAGGCTTAAGAGTTATGTTTTTTTTTCATATTGAGCACCAAATGCACCATGTTCAGCAAATAAGCTTGTAATTTCCCATATCGTTGTCTCCTGTTTATATTAAAATGTTTTCAAAGACATGTAAGTTTTGGGGGCTACTCTCCTAATGGCAAGACATCTGTTTAAACTAATTGGAAAAATTCATATGATCTGTCACGGTATGGTATATAAATTATACTGGCATATTCCTTTGATTAGAGTTGAAAACATGGAATAGGCAATGCAAGTTGCACTTGCAAGGTCCAGTTTTTTCTTGTGATATTTTCTGGGTTAAATTTTTTGTGATTATTTCTGGGTTAATTGTTGAGAGTTCGTATAAGACAAATGATTCTGGTGTAACTATTCAATCACCCATATCCTCCTTAAGTTTTAATGTTACTACAATTGTTTTCAATCTGGACAAGTTGAAACTACACAGCCCCATACTATTATCACTATTACCAGAAAACATGCCCATCACCTGGCACAATGTGTTCATCTCATCTTCCCTACTGACCTGGAAAAGACATCCCTATCTGAAAGATGTGATGTCTTTTATAATATAAATTTGCCAAGTCATATCAATATGCTCAAGTGTGTGTGTATGTATGTGTGTGTTTTTGGAGGCGGGATCATTATTTTGTTAATTATGTGTTGTATGATTATGAACTAAATAATTAACTAGAAACACAAAATTACAACAATATTCTGTTGAATGCATATTTGTGTAAATGTTTCATCTACTCTTTTTTTGATTGATTTGGGATCTCGTTTTAGAATCCAAAAAGTACAAGGCTGTTATAATCCGGATTGATAGTCCTGGCGGTGATGCTCTGGCTTCTGATTTGTAAGTTCCTTTGTTACTGCTTTTTGTCGCTATTATTCTTTTGTGATTGTTTATGTTACAAAGAAGGGATAGTTATGTAAATTTTATTTCGGGTAGAGTCAATTGAATTGTAATAGATAATGGATGTAGAAAACAAGGCAGGGCAGTACTCAGCAACAAATACAAGTGCCCCATCTAAACCAAATAGTACCTCAACACAAAGAATGAAAACCAAAAAAAATTATGAGCAGAAATAACAGTTCCATATGGTACATTGTTAGTCTTTCATTATTTAGTTTTAAAATTTTTTCAACATATATTTTCAAACCTTGCTATGTTATTTGGAAAGGGGCTGGGACTTATGGGCAGAGGCTTGGGCCCGGTAAACTTTGTAACTTTTCTAAAATTACCAGTATTGTGTAGACTGAAGCCAACTTCAGCCTGGATCTGAGATATTGAATAGCCCAGTTCATATCGGGGACGAGACTTTGGGTCAAGTAAACTGATAGGTAAATTTTGTAAATTGATAGTAATATTAAATACACACCTATATACATTGCACATTCATGTATTGTATAATACGGTTTGTTTTGGCACTTAAATGCTTCCTTTAAATTTTGATAAATTATATAAATAAAACCTTAACTTTTATCAAGTCAAGCACAGCTGCTCGCGTGCTCACGAACAGCTCAGTTGATATAAAATCCTATTACACCAAGATGTTTTCACTTCTCTGCCAGCTGTCTAGAGTTTTGACTGACTTTGACCTTCTATATTTACTGTTGTATTAGATAATATAGAATGTGAGACAATTGATGGGTGCTTGTGAGGTTAATTACTAAACTTAAAAGTTTGCTCGAGTACCTCGGTGTTATCTTTTAATAAGCATTTGGAAGTATATTGTGGATTACAATACATTTTCCAACATAAAATAAGTTAATTTAAATCCCAAGCATTGTATTTTTCGAAGTAACCCTGATAATATATTTTGCGGATCTAATGTTTTTCTATGTATTCCAAAAAAAAATTATACAGGGAAGGTACCACAGAACACTGCAGTGTTATGATGAATTGATGATGTTTTATGTTGTGGAATGCAGAATGTGGAGGGAAATTAGACTTTTAGCTTCCTCAAAGCCTGTCATTGCATCAATGGCTGATGTTGCAGCTAGTGGGGGATACTATATGGCAATGGCTGCAGATATTATAGTTTCTGAGAATCTTACACTGACTGGTTCTATTGGAGTCGTCACAGGTGAACTGAAGTTTCCCTGTGATTTCCTTTTTTTCTGTCAAGCGTCATTGATTATTTACATGCAGTGGTGCAAGTGATGATTTATCATGGAACGATGTAACCCCTAATGTAATAGTTTAAACTTTAAAGCATTATCATATTGGTAGGTTCGAAATAAATAGTGTAAAAAACAGATCATTAATCAAATAATAAAATGACTACGTGATTACTGTAATTATCACAACATACTATAGGAAGCATCTCTGGCTTTTCTCGACTTAAACAACAGTTACGTATTCGGCCAAGTGCAACTAAAATATTGTGTAAACAAACCACTGTAGTGTCTGGAATGAAGTTTGTCTATTATATTCTACATCGAATTTACAACTCGTGAACATTTCTTGCTGCTGATTTTCTTCATTCCACAATCTTGCTCTTCTATTCTGTTTAACATCTGTAACTTTTTGGTGGTAAGCTTAAAAGTGATGAGGTCTAATACTTCTTTTGAGAGGATCTAAGAAACTAATTCGATTTATTGATCACTTGTTATGGAATTCTTTCATGTAGGGAAGTTAAATTTGGGGAAGCTGTATGAGAAGATTGGCTTTAATAAGGAGATTATATCGAGGGGAAGATTTGCGGAACTTACAGCTGAGCAGCGACCATTCAGGTGAGATGCTGTCATTTATTGATTGGTCCGTCACGCAATTATCTTCGGAAGAAAAAAAAAATTATAGTACCAAGTTTAGATTTCTATCTAGTATTCCTGTCTCTTTCATGGTGTCTTCAAGCACATCCTGGGAATTTCACTCGATTGGGTTGTGATCTGTAATAGTAAACTGTAGAGTAGGACAACTGTGCACGTCTCTTTCAATAATTTTTTTTCCCGGGAATTAAATTAAGAGTTTAATTAAGTTGACTGGAAATGTTAACAGCAGACTGTTTCTGTCAGTAACTTGACAAAAATCATCATTTAGCTCACCAAAAAGATGTCAAGCTTCCTCAAGCGGGTTCTTGAAGTTCTCTTTCCGCTTGATTGTATTGGAAATGACAAAAAGTAATTTGGCTTGCAGGCCAGATGAAGCAGAGTTCTTTGCAAGGACTGCACAGAATGCATATAAGCGGTTTCGTGACAAGGCAGCTCATTCGAGATCAATGACAGTATGAAGTGAACTTTGTATATATATTAATCTCAACACTTCTGATTTTACTTTGAGTTTGTTGTTGATCTTTGGGCAGGTGGATAAAATGGAGGAAGTTGCTCAAGGCAGAGTTTGGACCGGTAATGATGCTGCTTCGCGAGGATTAGTTGATGCTATTGGTGGACTCTCTCGTGCTGTTGCTATAGCAAAACAAAAGGCAAAGATACCCCAGGACAGACAGGTCTGTTGGATTAAAATATAATTTTAAATGTATCAGGCAATACATATTGGGAATTAATCAATTCTGTGTTCGAGTATGTATTGTTAACTTATCATCTAGAAGTTTAATTCATGGTGATCATCATATCTTCCGCATATTGACTTCTCTTTGTAGTAATATTCACGGACCTAACAGCAGAATGGAAGAATAGAATCATTTTGCTATTAGGATCATGTGGTGTAAGCTTAGTTGGAAAACCTATTGTAGATTGTATTTGGTATTCCTTATGTACAGATTTTCATGCTTCTTACATTTATCAGAGCAGGTGATGGAAGTAGCCCTTTATGGTGCTCTCTGAACTTGGAAGTCAAGCTGACCTGTCAGATGCAGCAGTCGAAACTTTAACTGTTTTAAATTGTTTCCTATATCCATTGCACTAGTTTTTGGAACTAGGATATCATTTTTCTGGAAGCCTTATATGTACAGCAATATTTTTTTCAATAGATATTTAGGTTACTCTTATTCATCCGTAATCCATATACTTACTGTGACATACAGAAATAATTTCAAGTCTAATCTTAAGCTAATGCAACCTAACTGGTTCAGCAATCACACACATAATTCTTAAGTTTTGGAACAAAATAGCTATCTGGAAAAGGTTTTTTTTTTCTGACGTGTTACTAATGCATTTACTGTAGGTTACTTTGGTAGAACTTTCAAGACCATCGTTGAGCCTGCCAGATATATTAAGTGGCATAGGGAGTTCCGTAATTGGGGTTGATGAAACTTTAAGAGAACTGCAACAAGATTTAACAGTGTGTGATGGAGTTGAAGCTAGGATGGATGGAATCATGTTTGAGAGACTGGGGGAAGCCTCAAATGGGAACCGTATCGTGACTATGTTAAAAGATTACTTAAGTTCCACATAATACTATTCATCGATGACATCCTAAATTCACTGTTGTTGTACTTGTACTCAGCAAAAATGATTATATAGATGTTAGATTTTATTTTATTGGAATTGATTGATGGTATATTTATCTACACAAAGAGAAGAGTGTTAATAAATTATATGTTAATCAATTGTACGACTGAACCATAGCAGTACCAATGCCAAAATATATTTAAATTAAACACATGGGTCGAGAACATGGCTCACCTAAAATTATCTCCTACAGCAATGTTCCGTCTAATAAAAATGTTTACTAAGATATCATGTTCATGAATTATGCTTATTAGTTTTAAAATATTTTTCAAGAAAGAAATTGTTTTTGAGAGGAGTGATGAATTTTTGAAAAATAAATATTCCTTTCCAAAATGAAAAATACTTTAAGTTTCATCTCAGTGGAGTAATTTAACTAACAGCACTCTAATAATATTAAGTATTTCTTCAGAAGAGAGCATGAAAGAAGAAAGAGATTAAGCCAATATCAATACAAACTCAAAATATGTAATGCATAAAGAGATTTACAACTACTATAGAACTGACAAGGTCATTAACATCATAATTTCTTCAAGTTCCCATGCCCTACTTCCTAACCCATAGATCACTTGCTTCTACAACTGAAGAACGGTCTTTCTGGAAATAAAACATGTGTAGTTCTGAAACCAGGGCCATGCTTAATCTTACCTATAACTAGGCCTACGGAACTACTGGCAAAAGTCAATCTTCACAAAAGTTCGGTGGAATATGAATTAAGCAGCTTACTCGCTATCAGTTAATGTTCATACCCCAATAACACCCAACCCCATTTCCACAAAAGGAAAACACACACACACACATACACATAGCAACATAGCATAGATTATCATATGTTAGAGACATTTAATATGTGGTTTAAGTGGCAAATGCCTTGTGTGTTCACCCAGTTAACACAAAATTTCTAATATCTTTATTGTGGCTTTACAAACGACATTTTACATAGACTTACAGGTAATATAAATCTTCAGAAAGCTTCTTCGAGGTGATGCTTTATAATCTTTTTAAGCCTATCAGGCAGCTAGGCTGGTCTCCTCCTTATCCGGGACAACAATGTCGATCCTCATCATTGGCTTGTACTTGGTAGGAATTCGAGCACCTGCCTGAAAGCATAATTCAACAACAGCAGGAGCCTTGCCATAAAACCTCTTAAGGGAAGTCCTCAATGGAGGTCCTTTAGGATCTTCAACATGCCACACATAATTTGGCGGGAGCACTTCGTCAATGATTGCATCCTGCCAACCATGCTTTCCATCCCTCCACTGGTGCTTAAATTCCCCGCAAAGTTTGGCATTATGACCCCAGGGCCCCACATGAACCTCTGAACAATAACCACAAGCCTTCACCGTGTATTTCTTCATCAGCTTCTTCAAACCTATTTTCACTCTCTCATATGCTTCAATGGTTTTCTGTGCTGTCCCAGGCACTTCCGACTCTAATGGAGAAGAGAATCGCTCATGAGTACGATATGTATCAAATTCTAGAATTGAAGCTGCTGCATGTGGAGAGCAAGACTGTTCAGGTGGCTCGACAGGTCCCCCTCGATCAATTACCTTCTTTCCAAGCATTCTAATAGGTACAGTCCTCCTCCTCGAAGGATATCCTGGTATATCTACACCAGCTTGGATGCATAGCTCCACAAGAGCTGGAATTCTGTCATAGTCAAAGCGAGTTTCATGAGTAACTCGCGGGCCAAATGGATCAAAAAGATGGTATGACTCTATAGGAAGAAGAACATCATTGATGGAACCCTTCACCCAAGAGTGGAAGTTCCGGCGCGCTGCGCTGGTTGCTCCCTGACAATCTTGGATGTAGTGAGAAGCTTGGCCTACAAATACTTCAGTGCACTCGCTGTTAAAAAATAACCACATGTTATTTTCCATTACAACGTGTTGCATGTATCAGCATAAAATTAAACAAAATAACAAGCATAGAGTGAAGCACACCTGCAAGCATGGACAGGAATAACATGCAGTAGCTGCGAAACTCCTTTTATTACAATTTTCCAAGCATCTAATACATCATAAGCAACTGGAACTAATTTAGGGACAATTAGTCCATTTTTCGGCGGTATAAGCGGTTTCTCGACTCCCATTTGTGCAAGCTTTTTATCAGCCCTTGCAGCCTCTGTGATCTTTTTCAGAGGGATTGGAAAAGGTTTCTTCTTTTTCTTGGACTGGATTGGGGGAAGATCTACATTTTGACGATGCACCCGGCGTTTACCAGTCGGCGGATTTTGAGCCTGCCTTTGATCAGTGCATAGGAAGGTTCCAGACTTGCTCTGCCCAGCCAACACTCTTTCAAGGCCAAACTGTAATTTTGAAACAGGAAATGGATATGGAAATACAAGAAAAAAAAACTCCACATAAAACAACAAAGTAATTGGAATTTTTTTAACATGAAGTGACATTTAAACTTAACATAAAGCAATTGCATTGACGGCCATTCAAGGAGTTAACATTTACTCTCTTTTTACTGGATGCATGGGAAATTAAGGTTCCAAGGTTTCGTAATACATGATAATGGCTGACAGAGCAAATATTGATGAAATAATCTACGCTAGAATCTCTATAAACACTCTCGTCCTTATCCCCGAGATACTATATAAGAGTACCTATGTATCTAAGTACTTGCTTTCTAAATTAGATACAAGTAATCTGATAAGTACGACTTTAATAGTGCAAGTAACATACAGATGTGCAAAATTCTTCAACCACAATAAATTTGGGACAGGGAGCATGAACTTCATGTTTTATGTTATGTTTTCATTCTCTGCAACCACAAAAGATTTTCATTAGACAGTAAACAGGGAACAATTCCCTCCTGCACTAGTATTTGACCAAAAGAGAGAAGTTGGATTATATACCACGAAATAATACTCTACTTAGTGCTTACATGATTGACAATTTTAGCAAAGATGTAGGACAGGACTAAGTAAATACAAATTACAAAAGAAATTTAAGAAAGCACAAGACCCCAAGAGATTTCTCAACCAAGAAAAGAAGCGGTGTTCACTGCAATTTGTCCACACAAAAACAACAGACAAGTCTCAATCACAATACTTAGGGAATCCAGAATATGAGGTTCTGCAGTAGAACAAAAAGAAACTCAAATTCCTAACTCCTGGAAATGAGAGAGCGTGAAAAACATATTTTCCGATATATGTCATCAGAAAGATGTTGACAAAAATCTGTCGGTATATACAGGCCTCTAATATTTTACAGATCTTCAATGACGAAGATTATATATACGTGCACACACACACACATATATATATATATAGAGAGAGAGAGAGAGAGTCTTACTCCAATACAAACTAAATTAAAATACAAACTACAAACCTTTGTAAATCACTAGTTTACATACTGAAAATCACTAAATATAAAAAAAATATATATAGTAACAATCTAGTAACGATCACTTAATTACACAAAAATGATCACTAAATTACTGAGAATCACTAAATTACATAATACCTAGGAAGAACGGGTGCGGGTGCCGGGATTCGTGGTGCGGGGATATTAAAATTCGGCAAATTTAAATATCTGGGGATTCGGGTGCGGGGGGATACGACTATATTAAATATCTGTTGTTTCAAACTACTTGTTTTTTGGTTGTGTCCTTCCTTGATTAACACACGAAAAGAAGTATACAAGAATACTTCGTACGCTGGACAACAGGTGTAGGAGATATTATGGAATAAAAAGTATCAAAACTCCTTGAACAATGATCATCATTTGTTAATCAGATAAATCTGGCCACTAAAAGATAAACCGTAAGCAATTATCTATGATTATGTAAAGTTACAGTTATATTAGATGTAAGAGTAGGAGTATGAAGAAAAAAAGATTTAAGGGACAAGTTTTATTATATAAACCTGCTCAAAACTTGATAATCTTCAAAATTCCAGATAAACAATTTCTTATCTCTTGGTTGAGCAGCAGCTATTACTAGTTTGAAGTCAAATAACTTGCAAAATGTAAAACAATGATACTTGCAACGAGATCCAGATAACAGAGACGGAGAGACGAGAACCTTTAAACCATGGGAATATGAGCCTAATGTTGAGGAAGTGGACCTGCGGAACTCTACTGTGCAGTCACAAGCATCTGCAAATCATAAATACATCAGTTATTTAGATATCTGGATATATACTACTTTACAAACATATTTTTTCTTTTCTTAGCATTTGTATTAAATATGTAAAGCATATCTAGCAGAATATTGGTGTTTCACTCCACTTCATTAGTACAGCTCCATATCTAGTAAAATCACAAAAAGTCAAAAGTATTACATTGTCTTTTAACAATTTTGCTTTTCGAAATTGATTCCTTGAACTAATTCTAATACATGATCGACTTAAATGACACCAAACAATTGATCTCTTCCATTTGAGGAAATTGATATTAGACAATTGTTGTGCGGCAAGCACTTTTCTGAACTGGAATCTATCAGTTCACTGTAATTTTGCATTACATGTTTGGGTAATTGTAATTATATAGAAGCAGAGAATTAAGAATGCTTGAGCAGTGGCAAGGTTGTCCTATGGAGAGGCATCCTCTCCAACAACAACAATAATAACAACAATCTTTTCATTACTATCAATGATTACTAGCTTATATGCCGTGAGATGCACAGAGTTCTCTTAATATTTCATAGTTTGTGTTTTAGTAGTATTTTCATTTTTCCATCACCAATTTTAGTTTTATTTTAAAAAGAGTAGAAATATTCTTACATCATTAAATACATTAATTGGTTACTCATATTTTTGTTTTAAAATTCTTGCATACATATAAAAAAAGAGCTTTATGCTCCTAAGTACTCAATAAACTTAAGTGAAATAAAAAGAATTTTTAATGTGGATACTAAGGGGTACTTTTGCAATTACATAACTTGACCAAATAATTACACACATACCATTAACATGTATCATGTACTTGGGTAAGTCTCCTAAGTACGTACTTAGGGTAATTTTCTTAAAAATAATTATATTACTAATATTTAATATCTTCTGTTCACTTTTTTTTTAACTATCATATTTTATTCTTTTAGTTTTGTGGGATTCGCTAACAACCAAGCTATGTCATGAAATACCATGACACAACTACTTTCTTCCGTCAATTTTATACAGGATATACGCTATTGCAATAATTGCTGAGAGTTGCTCATCTTAGGGTATAGAATAATAGATTGCAACATTCCTGCGAAAACTGAAAATTGACCAAAACGAAAGCATATGTACATTGACATCAAGGTAAGTAATAGGTTTGAATCCCTATTTTAGCATATCGACTTAGCTCAATTAATCGAAAAAAACAATAAACAATAGGGTGGGAGACCTAATTTAAAAAGGTCAAAAGTTCAGTGTAATGCTTGGTTTACCATATTGGAGGATTATGAGAGTTCCATGTAAGTATATGAGCTAAAGCCTCCATAGTTCCTTTTCCCTTGTCAACTAACTTTTGGGGTTAATTTGATTTAAAATGCATAGAATACAGAAGTGGCGCTGCCACCCCTGGCAGTCAAAAAAGGGTCATTATGGCTTTCCCCGAAGTTCAGAACCACCACAATATATTGCAGACTCGTGATGGCAAACATTCCTAGTTCCCTTCCCTGTGAAGTAATGGCGGAACCAGGATTCTAAAACAACTAGGGCCAAAAATATATATCACTAACATTCAAATGTCGGCTGGGAAATTATTTCTAGTAATTTTTTAAGGTGGTTCAAGACTTTAAGAATTACATTTTACTGATATTTGAAGACCATCCGGAACGGGAGCTTTTAGGGTGGGCTCTTCTCGTATCCACACCATTGAAGGACTAGTTTTATTTCAAATTCCATGACCCTATAATATTCTGAAATAATTGTAACATAAAATGTACACTTAAAAGAGGAGGTAGGATAGACTTACCCCAATTAAAAGGCCTCCAAGAAACAAAATGTAGAGCTGGTGAATGAAGGATCATTTATCCCAACTAATAATCCTGCAAGTTTATGAAACTCTGTATCAATATCAAGCAAATACGGTAATTACTGCGGTGAATAAAACTTAAGGGAATGAGCCCCAGAAACTGACGAGGCTAAGGAAAATTACTACTTAAAAGAGCTAAAAAATAACACAACATCGACTTCCAACCAACAATAGAAGTGCAGTATATATATGTATGAGCAATAATTTAAAGCAAACAAACTGAATAGTAATTGGAAAAAATAAAGAATATAAGTAGCATAATTAATTCAAATTAAGCAAAGAAATTCAAGTGTAAATTACTACAAACATAAGGGAGGTGGTATGGTACCTAGAAAGCAAACAGTTGATATAATTGCAAACGTAACAATCTGGTCATCGCCGTGAATTACAAAGGATACACACTCAATATATAAGTAATTAAGTCTCAACTTCAGATAAGATACCCAAATGAGTGTGCTTTAATTCCTGAGCTAATAATCCTAATCAGTGATAACCTGTAACTACTAAAATCACAGTATAGAAAAGTGGCTATCAGTGACATTTGGGATACCGAAATTCCCTATGCGCATTCTCTCTTCCTAGCATTCTCTCTTCCTACTCCTACTCTCCTGTTTTGATGTAATCATTTTCGATTACAGTGGGTTATACGGGCTACTTCGGTATTATCACTTATATATGTATATACAATGAAAAATGCCTCATCACTCATTGTAATCCAATTTCACAATTACATCATCACTACTACTATCACAGCTCTCAATTCTCGATATTATCGCATACACTTAAGCCGGAACCACACAAATACACACAACACCAAATCACCTACCTAAACACATTTCAAAACCACAAAACACAATTTCGATGACACGCAATATAAATCAACACAGGTTAATGAATTCTACGCTATATACATCATTAGTTAAGCTATTTTTCGACAAAAATATAAATTTTACACAAGATTTATGTGTGTGTGTTGTGTGTGTGAGAGAGAATGTGAAATTACCAGAAGAAGAGGAGGAGAGCTCCAAAGTGTTGGTTGAGGTTACAAATTCGTACCCTAAGTGTAGATAGATTGGTGATTATACTTTCTCTCAGAGAGAGCGCCTAGAGAGAGGGGGGGAGAGAGAGTGTGTGTAGAGAGCGAGAGAGAAGAGAAAGAGTGTAGAGAGCGAGAGAGAAGAGAGTCGATAGACAGAACAGAAGGGTAGTAAGACAAATTTAACCGATTTTCCGGAGAAAAATTGACAAATATAACCTATTTTTTATTAAATAAAACAAAAATAGCCGATTAAGTAAAATGGACCAATTTTGGCCCTTCAATCTGCCAGTTGCAGATTGCGTAATCGGAAGAACCGGTCCATTATTCACAATTCAATATACTAGCCCATTGTTTACAATTCACCACTTTACTTTCGGGGTATTCAGTGTCTTCATCTTTATGCACATATGAGCAGATTCATTTGTAAGTTTTTCCTCTCTCATGATATCCCGATTAAGTTTGCGTATTCCTCCACAATACACCATCCTGAAATGCGTAATCAGTTTTCAAAATAATAAAAATATTGAGTATTACACCCCCGAATATGCGTATCAAGATACTATAATTCTGGATACTCATTATTACACTACACTATGTGTAACCACATCCTTTTAATTGCTATACTCCCTTCAAGTTTGCGTATCCATTTTTAGTTTTTTTTAAAATTATAAACTGATTACATGGTTACAGAATGCGTATGCTGGTTACCCTGTTCGTAAATGCGTAATTCACGGGCCAAAATTGGCCACCTCCTCCCGGTCGGGCTATTTTTGTTATTTTGGTTTGAAAAAAGTTTAATCTTGTCCATCGCCCTTTTCCGGACGAAATCGACAATAATAACTGATATGAAAGATAGGGCTAACTTTAGCTGAAGGATTACGCATGTATTAACAGAATAATGAGTAATGCGCATTACGAGCCGGAGTAACATTTTGAATTCTTTTTTTTCTTATAATTTCTATTATACGCATCTTGGGTAGAGGTATCGTTGGTGGCGGATTCAGAGCTCAACTTATTGGGGGTACCATGTACTTAAGTGCCTATGATACGTGTAAGTTATCGAAATTCAAAAAGAAATTATTTTCACTAGATTTTTAATTCTTTAATTATTTAAGTGCTTAAAATTAGTATTTTAACCATATAATTTACAGTAAATAAAACTAAATATGACTCAAATTATTAAATATTTTTTAATTGGGGCATTTTATAAAATAAAGATATATACAACTTAATTTTTTAATAAAAAATCACTAATTTTTTGTTTTGTGGGTCACGTGTCCCCACTGGATCCTACATGAATCCTCCCTTGGTATTGTAAAAGAACACGCATTTTGTGTCGGGTATTTGACCCCAATATGCATTCTCTCTAAATGCGTATTTCTATTATTATAAACCGAATGCTTAGGCTATTACGTGAGCCCGTAGGATTTATTCAGTGCGCACCCGAAAGGTAGCGACTGCGGGTTACCTACGATAAAAAAAATAGGGGTGAGCAAAACCGGATATCCGATCCTTTTAAAATTTGAACCGGAAATCAGGTTTTTCGAATCACTAAAATTACATTACATGTCCGGATCCGATTTAACCGGATATCCAGATATTCGGATATCCGATTAAACCGGACCGGAAATCAGATCATCTGGATTCATTATAAACTTCTATTTTTTAAGATAATTTACGAGAGAAGTAATACATATTCGATCGAGTCGTGAAACTAATGATGCATGCAACTATATTTTTGTCATAATATTATTAGTTGGGAAAAATGGTGACACGTAAAGTAATTTATTTAAACATCGATTCTAAATTTACAAACATGACCAATATAAATATATTTCTTATATACACTTATATTGAAGTTGTAGTTATCCAATTTGTAGAACACTCATCAAACATAAGTATTGTTTCCCCCAACTTGTTCATTATGAAATTATGCACAAGTTCTAATTGATGATGTCAAAACTCTAACTAAATGCAGAAGTCAATCTCCCCATTTTGTCTTCATTGGTGAGTTTAACAAACTTTACTTCTACACATGTCTTCAATATTATCTGCATCAACATTGCCCTTGTAAAGTTTGTACTACCAGTGCCTTTAGATTTATTCTTCTCTCCCCCTATTAAAAAGAGAGTATTATTGTCTGGCAACATCCAACAGCTGTTTTTGCATTTAGATATATTCTCCCCCTTTTTGACATTATCTCTAGGTGGAAAGATTCAGCTAGATGCACGTTGTTCAAGCTTTTGTCATTGTCCATTTGGAACAATATATGTAGCTTCAAGCTTCAGTGACTTATGTAGTGACGAATTCAACAGGTAGAATAGGAGACTTTACTTAGACCTACAGAAAAAGTCTTTTAGTAGCAAAAGTCCTAAGCTCTCTGTTCTTTTAATAAGTAGTCTCACTACTTCTCACTACACTAGTCTCATGACTTTTTTTAGAGTCAGAGTTTCCTCACAAGGATTACTAAATCCAGACACTCATCTACCTCTCCTTTTTCCAGGAAGGATTTTGCCTCTCTTAATTTCTTTTTTTCTCTCAATCTTTTCTCTCATCCTCACATGAAGGGATCAAATGTTGTTTGACCTACAGAAATAAGAAGTGGCTGAGAAGAGTTTTTTGTGATCATATGATTAGGGGTGATCCATATAGGTCTAATCATACTCATTTCACCAGAAGAGTGAGTATGCATTTCATATCTTGTGAGATTCTGAAGAATCAGTTGATTGATTTATCATTAATATGCAGCTGTATCTTTCATCAGTTTCAACTGTTCTCACAGTGTTCTCAGTGATTCTGCCTTCATCACCATTTTGAGGTAATGGTTCTTGTGTGTCTGGAGATTCAAGAGTTGTTGGATACTTTGACATCCAGGTTCTTGTGTACGCTACTCCACTGTTTGAATTCTGAGCTTCTGTTAATATTATTTGCTGTGCAGTTGTGTCATGTTTATCAAGAGATTTTTCCTTATCTGTTATACTATGTGAAGTATAAGTTCTTGTGGAACATGGATCAGGAAATGATGGTGCTGTTATGCCCCATTAAGACATAGGTTCTTGTGTGCATGATCCAGGAAGTAAGAATCTTTTGATAGTCTCATCTATATGTCCAAGAGTAATCTCCTTTACTCTCTTTTAGCTTTGCTATTGTAGGAACTTCTGACAGTTTTCCTTAGCAAATCTTCCTTAAGTCTGACATAACAGGGTTGATGAGCTTCTGTGAAGACCAGTATTAGATGAAGTTCTGGTACTTTCTTTGAAGATGAATCAGAATAGCCTTTGTAAGCATCTTGGACAGGAGGGGTTGTTCTAGTTATGTAGCGGTTCTAATTTAGTAAGCACAAGCATCCCCTTCATGAATTCTGTAGGTTTTAGATAAGCATGATGATCTTGGCTTATTACATCCTTCTCTTCTCAAACAACAAAACAAAGGAAGAATATTTTGTGAGTTTTCTGTCCTTTTATAAAACAGGTTTCTTTCGAGAGTCACCTGAATGGGTTTGTGTTTAAGTTTGTGTTTGGGTTGTTATGCTTGGGTGAACAACAGTTGGGTTGTGAAAGATGTATTATCTGCTGCTTAGTACAAATAGCTGTTGAGTGATCCATAGATCTCAGAAATCTTGTAATTAACAAGTTTCTTGCAATTATAGGCAAATTCAGAGAATTTTGCAAAATTTTGATTTTCAAAGATGTTTACATACAAAAGTTAAGGAATTTAAACCAAAATCTAGTATAAGTTAAGAATACATGAGCAGCCATTTGAGAGATTTGAATAAGATGAGGGTTTGGAGTTAGGATGTTTGTTGAGAGAAAAAGTAGTGATGAATAATGAAGAGAGAAGGATTTAAATTTATAGAAGGAGAAAAGAAACCAAGAGACAATTGAGTTTCCCGGTTAATAAGTGTTATAATCACATAAACACACTTTACGCGTACCTAGGCAGTTAAAAGTGACTTGCCTTTCTAGATTAACTATTCCCCATGCAATTACTCAAGAACACTTACATAAAAAGTAACCCTTCCTAGCAGCAAAAGATATTCCACTAGCTCACTAATCAAATCAAATACTCCGTACTGAGAAAGATTTATTTTGAATAAATTCAAAACACATAATTAGCACATAGTCAAATAAATTCAACTATTATCAGTATTATCAAAATATCACATATAATATACTAGTCTACTCACATTAGACTAACATATTCCACATTTGATTAAAAATATGCACATAAGCACGTAAATATGTCAATAAGTCCGAGTAATTATAGACAAAGCAAATGACTTAATGAAAAATCTGAAATACGCATTGGGATTTATTCGAGAAGTCATTTTGAACATTGTACACATATACGGGAAGTTATTTTAAGTTCTTGATTAGAGAAGTAAAATAAGCTTATCGACATGTCTTATAAATACTCAGTTTGTCCAAAGAGGACTGATAAGTTCTGAATTTTAATCAATATAAAATTAGAACAGATTTTATGTCAAAAGTATTTTGCTGAACATAATTTATGAATTAAATTATTCCAGTTTTCATACTTTTTGCTCTTTTGATCTGTTATTTATTAACTTCATATATTTAGGATATGAATTAATAAATATAAGTTTACTTAGAATTTTGAAAAATTCTAAGTTAAAATATGTATCGAGAAGTCTGGGTATTTATAGTAAAAATAGATGACTTGTCGAGAACTCAAAAATAGACGTTTGGAGTTTGCTTAGCGAGAAGTCATTTTTAAGAATTTAAATACATATCAAGAAGTCATTTTAAATTACTCTTATAGAGAACTAAAAATTGACTTATCGAGATGTCGAATAAATACCCAGTTTGTCCAAAATTGGACTAAATTAATTCCAACTTTTATTTGAATAAATTCAAAATAAAGTTATAATAACTTTTCCCAAAAGTATTTTACCAAAATAATTTATTAAATTAGATTATTTCAGTTCTGAGTTATTGATAAGCCAAAAATTGTACTTGTAGAGAACTCTGTGAAATAACACTACTAGAGAACTCTTACAAGGACTTATCGATAAGTCATTTTTAAGTCCATCGAGAAGTCACTCGAGAAGTCAGTAAATTGACTTGTCGAGAACTCACTCGAGAAGTCCTAAAATTACTTGTCGAGAAGTCACTTAGACTTTATCGAGAACTCTGTTCTCTAATTACTTTTTATTATTGCAATTCTGCCTTATGTTAAATTTACATATTAAGAATGTAAATTAAGAACTGAGCAGTTTACTTAGAATTTAAAAAAAATTCCAAGTTGAATTTGAATTTGAAAAATAAATATGCAGAGATTTCAGAAATATTTATAACTCATATTTCAGTTATTTTCCAATTAAATCAAATTAATTTTGATTTACTAGAGATTAATATGCTGCAAAACATTAGCTGAGTTCTTTCTTGCCTTAGGATGAAAAATTAAGCATTCCGATTTCACCTACAAGTCTAGTGAAAGTTGTTTCATCCAAAGGTTTAGTAAAAATGTCAGCTAATTGTTTTTCTGTTGGAACAAAATGAGCCTAATGGTACCATTCGTAGCATGTTCTCTAATAAAATGGTACCTTACATCAATGTGCTTTGTCTTAGAATGATTAACTGGATTAGCTACTATGGATATAGCACTAGTATTGTCACACATAATAGGAATTTTGTGTAACACTAGGCCATAATCCATTAGCTGATTTCTAATCCAAAGCACTTGAGCACAATAACTTCCTGCAGCTATGTATTCAGCCTCAGCTGTAGAAGTTGATATAAAATGTTGTTTCTTGCTGTACTAGGATACAAGTCTTTGTCCTAGAAATTGACAGCTTCCACTAGTGCTCTTCCTGTCAACCCTGCATCCAGCAAAATTTGCATCTGTGTAACCAACAGCTTCAAAATCAGTTCCCTTAGGATACCATAATCCCAAGTTTGGAGTTCTCTTCAAATATCTGAAAATCCTCTTTACAGCCATCAAATGTGATTCTTTTGGATTGGCTTAAAATCTTGCACATAGACATGATGCAAACATGATGTCTGGTCTACTTGCTGTTAAATAAAGCAATGATCCAATCATCCCTCTATAGCTTGAGATATCTATACTTTTGCCCTTTTTATCTTCATCCAACTTTGTTGCAGTAGATATAAGTGTAGATACAGGTGAACAATCAACCATACCAAACTTTTTCAATAGATCCTTGACATACTTAGTTTGGATGATGAAGATACCATCACTTCTTTGACTGACTTGAAGTCAAAGGAAGTAACTCAGTTCCCCCATCATACTCATTTCATATTCACTTTACATAAGCTTGGATAATCTTGGCAGAACTTCTCATTAATAGAACCAAAGATGATATCATCCACATAAATCTGAACTAGGATCATATCTTCACCATGTTTGTTGTAGAAGAGAGTCTTGTCTATGGTACCTCTAGTGAAACCATGCTTCAGTAGGAATTTTGACAGAGTGTCATACCAAGCTCTATTTGTACACAAAATTTGGAAATTCTGGATCTTTAAAGCCAGGTGGCTGTTGCACATAAACTTCTTCTTCTAGCTCACCATTCAGGAAGGCACTCTTGACATCCATTTGATACACTTTAAAATTTGAATGTGCAGCAAATGCCAGAAAAATTCTTATTGCTTCAAGTCTTGCAACTGGAGCAAAGGTTTCATCATAATCAATTCCTTCCTTTTGAGGGTAGCCTTTTGCAACCAACCTTGCTTTGTTTCTGGTGACTATTCCATTTTCATTCATCTTGTTCCTAAACACCCATTTTGTTCCAATTATGCTCCTATTCTTTGGTGCAGGAACCAGTTTCCAAACTTTGTTCCTTTCAAACTGATTCAGCTCTTCCTGCATGGCAGATATCTAATCAGGATCCAGTAGAGTTTCATCAATTTTCTTAGGCTCTACCTGAGACAGAAAACATGCATGTAGGCACTCATTAGCAGTTGCACTTCTAGTCCTCACACCAGCAGTAAGATCACCAATAATTGCTTCTCTAGTGTGACTCCTATCCCACTTCCTTGTATGAGTTTCTTGACTTGTGCCTTCATCATTTTCTTCATTATTGGTGTGACTTTTAGATCCTTCTTATCTTTCTCCCCCTGAGTTTGTGCTATCAGATTCAGGTGTTTGAGATGAGCTTCCATTTTCATGATTTTCCTATTGAGTAGTCTCTTCATTTAATATATGTTGTGCATCAACTTCATCTTCCCCATCAGAATCACTATCAATGTTGAGGTTTTCAAATGCAAGGGCTTCGACTTCATTATCATCAAGGCATTCTAAGCCTGGATACTTGTCATCATCAAAAGTCACATATGTGCTCTCCATTATCTTCTTTTGATCAATCACGTAAACTTTGTAGGCTGTTCTTTCCAGTGAATATCCCAGAAGAATTGCTTGAAAAACCTTTGAGTCAAATTTTCCCACATATTCAGAGTTGTCTTTCAAAATATAACATTTGCTTCCAAACACATGAAGATGCTTCACAGTAGGCTTTCTTTTAGACATGATTGAGTAAGGTGACTTGCCATGTGCCTTGTTAATGAGATATCTGTTCTGAGTGTAACATGCCGTATTAACAGCTTCTTCCCAGAAACTTGTTGGCAACTTGGCATCTTGCAGCATTGTCCTAGCAGCTTCAACTAATATTCTGTTCTTTCTCTCAACTACTTCATTTTGTTGAGGTGTTCTAGCAACTGAGAATTCTGAAACAATGCCTTTGTCTTTGCAGAATTCACTCAATGTTGCATTTCTGAATTCTTTTCCATTGTCACTTCTCAATCTTTGCACACAATTATAATCTTCAGCCCGTTTTTCTATCTTCTTGATGTGCTCAATTATGATATGTGGAGTTCATCTTTAGAGTGCAAAAACTCTACCCAAGTGTATCTTGAGAAATCATCCACCATCACAAGTGCATAATTGTTTCTTGAAATTGATAAGACATTTACTGGCCCAAACAAGTCCATATGAATTAGTTGCAAATGAGTAATTATAGAATTCACAGTTTTTGACTTGTGACTTGATCTTTTCATTTTTCCTTTTTGACAAGCTTCACAAACATCAACTTGAGCAAACTCCAGTTTAGGCATGTCTCTTACCAACTCCTTTTTGACCAAGGTGTTAATTGCCTTGAAATTCAAGTGAGACAGCTTTTTATGCCAGAGCTTGCTTTGTTGTTCTGAAGCCTTGGTGTAGAAGCAACAAACACCATCCTTATTTGTTGAGTCAAAATCTGCAACAAACAAGCTTCCTTTCCTTGCTCCTTTCAGAGTAACTTCACCAGTTTTCTTGCTGATAAAAGTGCATTCTTCTTTGTTGAATAAAACTTCAAAGCCTTTATCTGCAAATTGGCTAACCCTGAGAAGATTCACTTCAAGACCAGCTACCAGTGCTACATCATCAATGATAACATTTTCAGAAACAATCTTGCCATATCCCATTATGAATCCTTTGCTGTTATCTCCAAAGGTCACCAAAGGGCCAACCTTATCCTCAAATTGTGATAGCAGGGCTTTATCACACGTCATATGCCTGGAACATCCACTATCTATGATCCAGATGACTTTCTTCACTTTTCCCTGCACACAACGAGTTTTAAGTGTTTTTAGCAACCTAAGCAGTGTTGGGTACTTTCTTCTTGTTAACTGATTTAGCAGAAGTAGAATGAGTAGTTTCAGATAAAATAGAGTTCAATGACTGTTGTGCATTTTCCCTTTCTGTTGTAGACCCAATTTTTGTTTCTTTGAGGTCTACTCTCAGTTTATGATAATTTTCATCACTTTTAAGTTGCAAGAAACGCAGTCAAACTTGTCACTGAAGGAGTAGGGATCACTTGCATCTGCTTCATTGTATTTACAGGCTCCTTCAGTTGGCTTGCTAACTGCCTTTTTACAAAGGTGAGTTAGGTGATTCATAGAGCCACATTTTTCACATTTCTTTCTTGGAGCATCTGCAACATAAGAAAAATTATTGCTTTTGTTTATCCCTATTTTTTCATTTTTATTTTTCTTCTTCTTTATTGCATCTTCAACTTTGATTTCTTTGACAGGAGTCTTGGTGCTTTGATTGTCCATGAGATTTTCTTCAGCCTTAGAAGATTGAGTTGAGTTTGCACTTTTTCTTTCATTATCCTCATCTGCAATTTCTTGCTTGATAATCAACTCTTCTTCACTGAAGTTTACTTAACAAGCCTTGAACACAGGTGACCCAACCTTTTTCAGCATTGCTGGAACATTTTCATTCTCTGTTGCTTTTCCTCTGTCACTTATGTTTTTCTTCTTGCTGTTCAAGGCATCATAATCAAGACCAATAGCAATGTTTGCACATGGTTTATTTTTCTCATGGCACTGACCAACCAATTCAGATGCATTCCTGAAGGACTTCAACTTCACTTCATTCTTTTCCAGCTTCACCCTTAGCACTGCTTCAATTTCATTTGCACACTTGAGCTTGTTCTTTAGATATACATTTTCTTTTCTTAAAGCTTTAAGCTCCACTATCAACAATTTAGTTCCTTGTTTTTCACTCTCAAGCTTCTCATTCATTTTTGTTAATCTGCTCACTTCTTCATTTGCAGCCACCGTGCTTGTATGAATGTGAAACATCTCTGTGCTCATCTTATCAACAATTTCCTTATATTGATTCACATTTAAATCAATAGTGGTAAGAGTTGGTACCTGTGATTTAGATGATGATGATTCTCCTTGCTCCAAGGCCATGAGTGCATAGTTTCCAAATCCTTCATCTTCATCATTTTCAGAGTCATCCCAACTTTTACCTTCTGCAATGTAAGCTTTACTTTGCTGTTTCTTCAGAAGAGCTTCATACTTTGCTTCAAGTTCAAGATAAGCTTTATCTTTCTTTTCCTTCTTGGGTTTCCTGCATTCTGTAGCAAAGTGGCCTAGTTTATCACAATTGAAGCACCTTATGTTAGATCTGTCAACATATCCAGTTTTGTAGCCATTCTTGCTATCAGAATTGTACTTCCCTTTTTCTTTCTAGCTGCTGTCTTTGTTGGAAGACTGTCCTTTACTCTTGAAGTATCTTGACTTCTTTACTCTAATGTTAGAGAATTTTCTAGCCAAATAGGCCATTGACTGATCTAGTTCATCCAGTTCTTCACGAGTGTAGAACTCATCTTTTTCCAATTCCCGAATGACTTGTTCCTGTGAATCATTTGTTCTTTGCTCACTTGTTGAGGCAACTGGAATTTGAGATCTTAGCTCATCAATAGATGTTTGGCTTTCATTGACAATTAAAGCACTTGAGCCATCTACAACATGTCCTTGGCCAGATCTCAATGATTTTCTCTGAATCATTTCAAGTTCATATGTTTTAAGAATTCCATACAGAACTTCCAGTGTTATTATACTCAAGTCTCTCCCTTCCTTGATTGCTGACATTTTCTGTTCCAAATGATCAGGGAGAGTAAGCAAGAACTTCGGGTTCACTTCTTCAGCTTCATAATATTTGTCATGAAGTTGCAAATCATTTATCAGCTTGTTAAACCTTTCAAACACATCAGTAATACTTTCCTTTGGCTTGGCCATGAAACCCTCATACTGTGAAATCATTATCCTTCTCTGATTTGATCTAACTTCCTCAGTTCCCTCACAGAGTATCTCAATCTTTTCCCATATTTGCTTGGCAGTGTCACAATTGACAATGTTGTTATATATCACATTGTCAAGTGACTCAATCAATATTAATTGCAAGCTACTATCTAGGGAAACTTTCTCTTTTTCAGGCTCAGTATACTCAGAAGGATCTTCTGGAGCATAATGAGCTGGGATAACCATGTCTCCATCTGTAGATTCCTCAACTCTAACCACAGGAGTGAAGGGCCCATTCTTGAGGATCTAAATGTAGAGTGGATTGGCCATCCTGATAAACAACATCATTTTCTTTTTCCAAAGAGTGTAGTTAACTTTGTCAAAGGTAGGAATTTTGATGCTACTGATTTTTTGTGTATTCATTCTTCCAAGATCTTGAATTTGTTTACTTTCAGATTTGCCTCTGATACCACTTGTTAGGAAATGAATAACACACAGACGGGGGGTGAATGTGTTTTACTGTTTTTGGGCTTTTTTTGAATGCTTATGGTTGAAAAAAGTAAATTAAATCTTGTAGTAAAATGTGTTCATGCAGAAATTAAGCTTGCAGAAAATAAAGAACGCAAATCTTCAAAACTCACTTAATTTTATATTAAAATTAAGAATGTTTTTCTATAAAATTTCTAGGCTCTTTGTTGATAAAGAGCTTAGCTTCTCCATGAGAGTGTTACAAGAAATTTGATCTAAATTGTTACTTCTGATTGAAGGACCAGTGCTAACTTTATAATTTAGTTCACTGCTGGTTTACACAGTGTACAATAAGACATGCTATTAGCTTTTCTAAACTGTCACTTGTCATTTCTATTTATAGAAAAGTAGATCTTCCATTTATGGCTTAGCATATCTTTAGCATCCTGTGATAATTTTAATCTTCCTCTATCAGTTAATCTTCACCATTGATCTTGCACATTCTTCAAGCTGCTTTTTGTAGACTTGTCAATCCAGCTGTTTGGATTTTTTGTTGATCGTTAATCTTGAATATTGAACCGGTTTGTGATTTTGTACTTTGAGAATTTTACTCGAGATCTCCAATTAGGCATATGAAGATCTTGACATCTCGATAAGTATAATGACTTATCAAGATCTCTAATTCTCTAGTGAATTTGACTTATAGAGGTCTCTGAGTTCTCGAATGAAACTTTAGCTTGTCGAGATCTCTAGCATCATGTCTTCACTTTGTTTTATCGACAACTTAGAGTTCTCTAGTGAATTTTGACTTATCGATATCTCTGAGTTCTCTAGTGGACTTTGACTTATCGATAACTCAGAGTTCTCTAATGAATGTAGACTTGTCGATAACTCTGAGTTCTCTAGTGAAGAAATGACTTGTCGATATCTCCAACCTTCATGTCTTCTTGACTTGTCGATATCTCTCTGAGTTCTCTAATAGCTTTCCTGACTTCTCGATAAGTCATTTGGAGTTCTTGAATGACTTCTCTATAACACTAAATCTGTGACTTGTAGAGATCTTGATTAGAGTATTTTTATATAAACCTATTTATTCAACTCCAAGCTTCTTCAAAATTCTTCTAAGGCATGATCTTCTTGATCTTCTTCCAGATAGAATCCTTAGGCTTCATACTGTTTCAGGATAAAGACTCCAGTCTGCTCCTTTGCATTTTTACAGACTTTAAATGTTACAAGTACAAATTACATATTAAGATAACAATACAACTTACTTAGGGTTGACAAAATGACTTAGTCTTGTTGAGATACAGGAATGTCTTGCACAACAATCTCTCCCAATTGGTGAGAAGATTGCTTAACACATATTCATGCCTGTTAACAAGACTAACCCCAAGCTTAACAGATTATGAAAAGTAACAGTTCATTATTCTCCTTAGATCAGATGTCCAAATTACAAGTACAAATCACATATTTAGCTTTGCTTCACAGTTTAATCAGGAACACTAATGATATTGTTATCTTCAGTATTCTTTGACATCATCACTTATATATTACATGCTCACCCCTAATGCTCACCCATACTTAAAAGGAAGAGAAGACATGTGACTTACTCAAAATGTCCCACAACTTTTTTAATTTTATCCTTCTATAAGCATTAGCGAAGTTGGGTTCATATGAGCTTGGCTATAATAAGCTGAATACGCATATGATATATGTGTATTAGATTGGTTATTATTGGTCAATTATCATCAAGTTGTAAATTTCATTAAAAATACTTTTAAATAAGTTATTTTTTCAATTTTTCCATAATGGAATGGGGTTGTCCCGTTCATAATGGAATGGGGTTTTCCATAACGAAACTTTAAACCCAAATAATAATGTATAAATATTTAAAATAATAAAATATTAATATATAAATTTAGACCAAAATTTATAATAAAATGTAGAAATAGAAAACTATCTCGATCTAAATTTAGACCATCATTTAATTCTTTTGAACGAGTCATTTCATTCTTTTGGCCCAATCAAACAACAAAATTTACTTTTTGAATGGAAATGGGCATTAATATTATTTTTTTCAGTACAACCAAACAGAGGGATAGTTGTTTGTTGATCTTTTACCATTCTTTAAATTATAATATGTTAGATGAAATTGATGATATTAGTAATTAGCTATCAGAGTTTGCCATCAACACTTGATATCAGAGTTTGATAATGATGACGTCATCAACATTTGTCGTCAGTATTTGTTGATCAGTATTTGTTCATATCAGTATTTGTCAAGCTGGAAATCAGGAGACATCACAGTATGATAATATTTACAGAGATATGTCGGTGTAGGACTTTACTTATTATAGCAATCAATAGTTGAATATGTATTAGAATTCCTTTTTTAATTGTAACATATCTTCTAGATTGATTGTGTAGTTGTGCAGTATATAAGCACATGTTAGGTTAACACTACTTGTGTCTTCGAGCATTGTTATCCTCAGCAAATCATCTTTAGCAACTATGCAATCATTCTTAGCATTCTCATAATCAAGCAACTGAGTTTCTAATAAGTTATTTCTCTAAAATAACAAGAAATTAGCATTTTTAATCCTAGTATTTTCCTTTTTAAGAGATTTCAGAGTGACAAGCAAGTTGTACAATTCAAAAGACATATCATTGATAGTTTCTTGATATTCACCCTTACTAAACTTAGAGATATTAGTTATAATTACCTGACTACTTCGTAAGATTATCTCTGAATCATCATCTTTTGCCATGAGATACAGATCTAGAAATTCATTGTTTAAATATGAAATCTGGCCTTGTTAGATATTGAATACAACACAGAGGGGGTGAATGTGTTTTGGATATTTTTAGCCTTTTTCAAATTTTTTATGGATGTATGAACAAAGCAGATTAGACATGCAGTTAAATTATGTTAGCAGAAATAAAATAACAAACACAATATTTCAAAACTCACTTAATTTTATATTAAAATCAAGTTGTGTCTTGCTAGAAATCATGGGTTCTTTATAAGTAAAGAACTCAGCTTCTATCTTGAGAGAGTACAAGAAAATCTAGATCTTTTTGCTACTCTTTAATTTGTTAGTCTTTAAAATAAAGGACCAGCGTTTACTTTATAGATTAGTAAACACGCGTTTGCACAACATGCAATAAGATGTGCTAAATCCTACTTTAATTTATCTCTAAAGCTATCAATTTCTGGCTTGGTAAATTTTTGCAAATCTTATAGGTATGTGGCCTTCCTTTGTCAGTTAATCTTGGCTCTTGATCTTGCACTCTTCAAACTGCTTTTGTAGACTTTTCAATCTAAGTGATTAGATCATTTGTTGATTAAATCTTTAACTTGTACGCATTCTGTATTTGAGGTTCATATCGAGATCTCGAGTTTGTTGTATAGAGAACTGACATCTCGATAAGTATAATGGCTTATCGAGATCTCTTAGTTCTCTATAAGTGTCTTTGACTTGTCGAGGTCTCTGAGTTCTCTATAAGTGAACTTAGCTTGTCGACGTCTCCAAAACTCTGCATGTAGAAATGACTTGTCGATATCTCTGAGATCTCTATATGCATTTTGACTTGTCGATATCTCTGAGATCTCTAATGAGAAATTAACTTGTCAATATCTCCAATCTTCATATCTTCATTTTGACTTGTCGATATCTCTGAGTTCTCTATATGCAGAAATGATTTGTCGATATCTCTGAGATCTCTATATCCATTTTAACTTGTCGATATCTCTGAGATCTCTAATAAGAAAATGACTTGTCAATATGTCCAATATCCATATCTTCATTTGACTTGTCGATATCTCTAGGACTTCTCTAAGCCATTTTGGACTTCTCGATAAGTCATTCTGGAGTTCTAGAATGACTTCTCTATATGACTTCATCTGTGACTTGTAGATATCTTGACTTAGAACATTTTTCCTAAAACAGATTTTTTTCAACTCCAAGCTTCTTCACCTTTTCTCTGAGGCATGATCTTGTTGATCTTCTTCCTGATTTTATTCTTAGGCTTGAGACTGTTCACAGAAAAATACTCCATTATGACCTTTAACATTTTTACAGACTCAAGTAATATAATACAAAATACAGATGTAGACTATCATACAACTAAATCTTAGGGTTATCAATGTGACTTGTGCCCGTTTGGAAAATCTTAAAATAAGTAACTCACGACTTAAAATGAATAAGTGAATTATAAGTGAAAAGTAGAAAAATACTTATAAGTTAAATAAGTGTTTGGATAACTTTACTTATAAGTCAGATTTTTTTCTTAAATGAACTAAAATAAATATTTATTTAATATAATTATCTTAATTCTTGAATTTTAAGTACTGTTAACATTTAAAAATATATATTTTAAAACTGAGGTTAATAAATAAGCGAAAAATCAAATTAACTTGAGAAAAAAGTACATCATTACTAACATTCAACTTATCAGCTTATAAGTTATAAATTCAACTTATAAGTTGGGTCGATAAACACTCGTTGATAAGCTGTTTCGGACTTATAAACCATAAGTAGCTTATAAGTGGGGTGCCAAACAGGCCCTAGAGTCTTGTTATAGTACATGCATGTATTGCACAACAATTTCCCCCAATTTGTGAGAAGATTGCTTATCACAAATTCATGCCTGGTAATAAGAATAACCCCAAGTTACAATGAAAAATAAATAAATAAATACACACAAATTGATAGATTATTAATACATCTTTTATACACTGAGTGATTACATGAGTTCAATAAGTAAATTCATCACACAAACTTCTCATAGCCTGATTCTTTTCTAATGAGATCCTTTAGATTTAGAAGAACTTGAAGTTCCTCTATGATTTATGCCCCTCTTAGAGCTTCCACAAGCTTGAGCCAATCATCCAATGAATAACTATACAAGTAATTTACTCTGAATCTTGAGAATCTGCCAGCTTGTATGTTTAGAAAATGTCCATCCTTAGATATTCTGCTCAGCCCCTTTGCCTTGAGTTCATTAGATCTTTGCTCAAACATTTTTATCTCTTTTGCATATTTCCTTTCCCTTTCCTCTCTTTCAGTTTTTTTTTCTCTTCTTTCTTCTCTTACTATTAACCACACACACATCACAGCTCTCCATGCCCTTGTACTTGTGTCCTTATCCTTCATTAAGCTAATCACCTCTTAATTTCTGTGGTTGAAAATGTGTCCATTAATCCCCTGTTAAGTAGAGTAAATGAGGCATCTTGATAGTAGATTCTAACTTCTCTCAATAAAATAACCCAAACTTTGACTATTTCTTCAGCTAATTATTGAAAGTAGTCATCATCTGTGATGCACCAATTTAATGGTAGAAAATTAGTCTGATCAAAGCAATTCCAGATAGCCCTCTCTTCAACTTGCAGCTTCTTTGGCTTTCTCCCAATAGTTTTGTAATAAGTTTTGATTGGTGGCTTAAATGAAGGTAGGTTTGAGATTTTCTTTAGGGTGGTTTGGCTAGAAGTGATTGGTATTTTGAGTAAGGTGTTTGCAGTTGGTTTATACAAAAGTTCAGGCTTAGAGGTTAAAGGTAGTTGAGTGTTTGAGTTTGCAGGCTTAGTGGTTTAAGTTTGTTGGATTTAGATTGGTAGGACATTTTTCTTGGTGCCTTCACCATCTTCCCTCTTCTTTCTTCTTATTTCATCTCCCCTCTTCTTATCATCTCTTTTCTTGTCTTCTACTTTGCTACCAGTTTCCTTAGTAGATTGACTTGGATTTGAGCCAGAAGGTTTTTGATCATCTTTCTTCTGCTCATCATCATCCAAGTCACCATTAGTATTGATTTGTGTTTTGGGCAACTTGGTTTCAGCATTTTTCAAATATCTCCTGTAATAATCCCAATTTTTGGGAAATTTTTGAAACCCTTATGAATAGTGTTTTTGCTGAATGAGAAAACTTTTCATGCCACACTATGTAGGGGTTCTGATATGGATATTCTGAGATTTTATTAGTACTTTATATGGGATATAAGTGTATGTAAAGATCGTCAGAATCCAAATCCCAACACTTTGATTTTTCCCGGAAATCCAATAGATACGGAAAGAATTGAGTATAAGGTAACAGGATAAAAAGGATTTAAATTAAAGGATTATAAGAGAGGATCATAAAAGGAATACAATATATTGAGAAAGGTTAAGGGAACCTAAGTAATAAGATCCCGGGTATGATCCCTCAAACGATAAACGAAAACGAAAGTTAAGCGAACCATATAACAGATCAGCGGTCATTAGGCAAACGATTAGGAAGTTAATCAAGGGGATTAGTGGGGATGATGTCATCCAACCAATAGAAAGAGGACAAGGAGGGGAGGATGACATCATGAGGATGACACAAGCATGGCATGGGAAGGAAGGAGGTGTGGTTGAATGAGAACCACACAAATTCAAGGGCAACAAGGTAATTGACTAAATCAAACACAAAAACAAAGCAACCAAGCCAAGTAAAATCATTTTCATCAAAATCAAAAAGAAACCAAGGCATTGTTATTCATGCTCTCGGCCAAAACAGAACCAGAACACTAAAACTGCTGTATCTCCTTCATTTCTCACTCAAATATTGTGTTCTATAGCTCATTGGAAAGGTATTGAGATGGCCTACAACTCTTGTTCACAAGTCTCGTCCAAATAATCATGGTAAGACCCTCATTTTTACAGTTCTTTAAATCGGACTTTTAGAAACTTCAAAGCCTAACTTTGTGTTCTTGATTTCTTTGGAAAGATCAAGCTTGTAGGAGGCTCCCTAAGGCTTCCTAGCAACTTAACACCTCCCAAGGAAGGTATAAACTTCAAACCCTAGCCTTTACTTTATTTGTTAGTAAGTTTAATGGTTGGTGTTGTGAAATGAGAAGCATGGATTGTGATTATTAGTAGTTTGGTTTGATTTGGAAGTATTTTGGTAATTGAAGCTTGATTATAGTTCATAGGTCTTGATTGTGGTTGTTTGAGTTGAAAACCTTGGAGATTATGGACTGATGTGGTATGGTTTAGGTGAAGTTTTGTTGTATTGATGGTTATGAGTTGGTTGGTGGTTAATTGGAGTAGTTTAAACATTGGTAATCGCGTAAACATAGCCGTCGTAACGTCCGATTTTCTTTGGACTGTTTTTGTGCATAGCATTAGGACCCGAGAACCCCCTGCTAGATTATGACCACTGCCATTTTTAGATAGCTCATGTTACGAGCTTCGTTTTGATATGTAGTTCGTTCGATTCCGATGCACGGTTTAGGAGAAACGACCGTTTCAAGTAACGGCGTTTCGCGAACGAAACTTTTCCCCTCGCCTTACTTTGAAACATAGGTTAAAGACCAAAAAGGGTTAATTAATGCATGAAACATTTATGGTAAGTGTGTTAGGCAGTTGGTAAGACACTCGCGAAGGAATCGCCTTAAAACTCGTAAAGGTTAAATTATTAAAAATGGTGGAGCCGAGGGTACCCGGGTGACTTAAGCAAATCAGTAAGCGCAAAACGAGCGTTAGAGTCTGAGTTGGTTAGAGTATAGATTTACAAGTGACTTTGGTTTAATTCCAACTTACTTGTTGCTTATAGGTTACCAGACTCGTCCCGAGCCATTCGTAACCCCCAGTCGCTCAGGCAAGTTTTCTACCCGTTATACTGTTGTTGTGATGTATACATATGTATATGCATGATCTTGTGATAAATGCATATTTGTTATTAGCAAATTCTTGCGATATATTGTAGCATGTGATATGGTATATATGCATGCTTGTTTCGTATCCTTGTCATATATATCTGTTGATTCAGTTGATAATACCTATGCTAGAGAATAGCGGTAAATTGCATATACCCTTAGTATAGGGACCCAAAGGTGAAAACAGTTTCTAAAACCGGGAGTCGAGGATCCCGAGTAGATTATATATATATATATATATATATATATTTATATATATATATGGTTATATTTTTCAAAACTATTAATCGAATAAGGTCTATTCGATAACTTTATTTTATTAATGAATATTATCTTGAATATTCATTCGAGGGCTTATGACTCCTTTTATTTTATTAATTGAATATTATTTGAATATTCATTTGAGGATGTATGACTCCTTTATTTTATTTAATGAATATTATTTATAATATTCATTCGAGGTATTATGACTCCGCTTATTACTGAAATATATTCTTTATTTTATTAAAGAATAAGGTGTTAATAATCAAACTTATTTTCGATTATTCAAATAAAGATAATACTTTCATATAAGTGTATCGTTGGTTATTTAATACCCGTTTCAAGTATAAGTTTTAAAACTTCTACTTCAATTATTTTTATAAAGATTATTCTTATGGGAATATTATTTAAATAATAATATTCAGATATTTTCTAATATATCGGGACTGATTTATTTCATTAAATCAGCTTTACTCCAAACATTCTTAAAAATGTTTTCGAGTCTTCAAAATGATTTTAAAAGTTAGAGCGGATCCCAAAACTCGTTTTCCGATTTAAGATCTTCCTTTCGAAGGAGACTTGAATATTCGCTCAAAAATCTTGGGGATCCGGCTCTGTGGTGTATTTTATATTCGCAACATGGTTGCTGTTTTGAGAAAACAATTTGATTACTTGCCCAATGTTCGGGAAGTAAGTCCATCTGATTGAGTCGGCATAAGCGACAGGCCGGGGTACGGTCTATAAAGTGTAAGTGGCTGGGTGGCAGTCCATCAACGCGTGAGTGGCCGGGTAACGGTCTAGCGCGAGGTCCTAATGCGGCCAGGGTGATGACCGGTGAGGAATTCATCCATCTACAGTAGAAAAGGTTACTTATTGGTATTTTTGCCTGATCAGCAAGATATCTGGTTTATGCCAAAATTCTTTTCCTTCCAAATTCATTGGATATTGCAACTCTGTTCATACTTTACATGACAGAGGTTTTCAGGAAATGTATGGGAGATATATATGAATATATTTATATATCGGGACTTAATGAAGTATCTCGTAACTTCATTATTTATAATGATATTCAAAGATTGAATCTATTCAAATCTTGTCTTGTAGTCTCATCTATGTGATGAACCTTTGAAACTGATTATAACTTGAACGGGGGTAGTTTAAGTAGTATTTGGGAAAGATATAAGTATTTTGGGGTATCTTGTAACTTCATCTTTTAAACTTATATCTAGTTAATGATTATCTTATGCATGACAAAGATTTTCAGAAAAACGTTGAGACAAGGTTAGATATATGAGATCACCTTGCAACGATATTTTTATACAGTTATACACTGGAACTCTGTGTATATTATACATGGAAGAGGACTTCCAAGATTTTGAAAAGTATATATGTATATATACTGAATATTTTGCGACTTCATCGCATTAAGATATCAAACTTGGTTCATTTCTTTTGACCAAGACTTGCATGAGTACTATGAGAAGGCTCATATATTGTAAATCATTATACATATTATTTTGGTGGGCTTGCTGCTCACCCTTGCTTTATTTCTTCATCACACAACAACAGTTAGGAAAGATGGCCAGACTCCAACAGACCCAGCGCAAGCGCGTGGGAAGCGTCCCGCGTCTTCCCGTTGATGTTGTAGCTGCTATAGCTGCAGAGGTAGATCTATTGTAGATCAGACCATCTACTTTTGAGAATCAATTATGTATAATTATAACTTGTGGCAGATAATGGTAATTAACTGTAAATTTATCAAGTAATCATTTTGGGTTGTAATAACTTTTAAATTGTGGATTCAAAGACTTGTACTTATTTAAATTTCATCTCTGAGACTATAACGGGTTGTGGTGTGTGTTAGTGTGGGGTCACAGCATAAGGTTATTTATTATTAATTAAGTGAAGTGATATTGTGGAAAGAAAGACCGTGATGACCCAGATCCCCGACCCCGGATCTGGGGGTGTTACATCTCCCCAATAACTTGATCATATCTTCATCTTCAACAGTCTTGCACTGCTTTGTCTTTAGGTCTGTTTCCAGAATTATTATCAGCTTCTTTTTTTCCATGACACATTTCTTTGGAATTTGAAAATGTTTGTAATGTTTGGTGATTGGACAGATGTATGCCACTCCCTTTCTTGGTTGTAGATATGCTTCTGGAAAAGCAGCTACTTGAGGCTTCTTTAATTCGTTGAGCAAGAGAGTGTCTTCATGAATCATTTTGTTGACTTTGTTTATCAGAATGTCCAATTCAGATGTCCATCTTGTTATGAGATAATTAAGCGACACCTGCATACACCTATCCACACCAGAGTCATTTATGTTAACAACAATTCTTCTCTCTTGAAAGCCATTCGCAGTTACCATGATCACCCTGAAGAAATTTACTATCTTGTCCAAGGCCTTTTTATATGTGAAGAAGTTTTTTTTAGAGAAGCCCCGAGAGACTTTAGCAATTCATCAAATTATTTGCTTAGATTAGGTCCCTCGGCTGCTTTTAGTAGCCTCTCCACTCCAACATCAACTTGTTGTTCAGTTTTCTTGGATTTGCCTTTTTGAGCTTGGATAGATGATTGTAGCAACCTAGCCTCTATCTCCCCCTTAGTCTTGTTAGCATCCAAGATGAGATGTTTAGGGATTTCAGGCCTAACAGCTTCTGGAAGCGCAGGCAATGGAATGTTTAGAGCACCCATGATGGCTCTCAAAGATACTGAATTTTGCATTTGAAGATTATTATGGGAGTCCACCAGAGTCTTGATATCTGCCTATTGACTTTGTACCAGAGTTGTTAGTTGAGAGATTTGAGTTGTTAATGAATCATTGGATGACTGTAAGGTGGAGACTTGAGATTAAAGAGTTTGAATTTGCAAGTTTGTTGATGTTGAAATTGGTTGGTGAGAACTTGAAGAGGTAGAAGTACCAAATGTGGCTTGAACTGGTCCTTGATGTCTTCCATCAAAAGAGCAGAGGGTTTGTATCTAGCTTGATGAAGTTGATCCAGTTTGACCTTAGTGTCATTGTTACTGGTGATATGATTCTGGACAACTTCATAGAGAGCCACAAAGGACCGTTTAAGATTTTTGACACTTTACTCCATGCTAGTCATATCGAACCTTTCTATTTGATCAGTAAATCTTTGGAATTTATTCTTGATCTCTACTTGGGTTGGCACAAGGTCATCAAGCTTGTCTTTCACCAACTTCCTTATCTTGTCTTGATGGATGTTCAGAGTCAGTTGGAGTGCTTTACTCATGAGATAAAAAGCTTTTAATTGAGCTTTGTAGACTTCTGTCACAACATCATAGACTTCCTGTGGACTGAGTGCCTTGGCATTACTTCCCAATATTGTGATAAATTCTTCTCTAAATCTTGCCAAGACCTCATCCATGCTCAAGCTAAAGTCCTTATCCAACCAAGCATCCACATTTCCATCTTGTTCAGCTTCATTGACACTCTTTTGTTGTTGGTCTTCAACATCTGTTTTGTAAGACAATAAGATTGCTTGATAGTCCTGATTGGACATGTTTGTGGTAAGAAGCTGTTGTGTGATGTTGGCAAGTCTAGAAAGTTGATCAACTAAGAGGTGATTCATTATAATGGGTTAAGCTTGGTCATCTTGAAGACACTGAGAGATAAGGTGTGATGGTTGTTGAGAAGGATTAGATGTGGAAGGTATGCCTGTTTGGGTTGAGGTTGATAGTTGGGATTCAAGAACATCACATGTGACATATGCCATAATTTGACTCACAGTTGGAACTGTGGTTGTGAGAGTGTGTTGTTCACCAATATTGGGAACCTCCAATTGAATTGGAGGGGATTTGACCAGGATACTGTCATGTACCATGGCCTCAAACCCTTGATCTTCTTGCAAAGAGCTAGCACTTGAATATTCCTGACTTGCCTCCCCTATAATAGGCTCATTGGCAATTGGACTTCTAGCTTCAATTGTTAATGCAATGTCAGCTAGAGTTTTGAGGGAATTTATCCCTGCATGAAGAACCTCCAATTGAATTGGAGAGGATTTAGATAGCTCCCCCTCAGGAGTACTATCCTCAAACCTATCAATCTGTGAAGATTTTTTAGCACATGAAGGTGCTTGAGAGACTACCACGGGGTCTTCAATAAAAACTGATGAAACCTCTATGTTTGTGTTGGTGTCATCAAGGTCTAACCCAGAGTGTAGCCTCTCACCAACTAAATATGGTTCCTGGGTGGTGAGCATAGTTTCTTGAACCATGTCACTTGATTTTAGCAACACTTGAGAATTAGATTCAAGTGTTTCATTGTATGAAGAAGAAAGTTTAGATATAAGATTTGAGATTTCAGAACTGAGTTTTGGCAGCTTCCCCTGAATAGATGAGGGAGCTTCAAAAGATGTGCTCTGTGTGTGTGTGCCATCCTTATTCCTTCTTTCATACACTTGAATATGTTCAAGTGTTGGTGTAGACTCTTTACAAGGTGCACTAGGGAGAGTGCTCTTTTCAATAGAGACACCCTGTTGAGAGGATACCCCTAGAGTCTGTTTTATGCCATCTTTTGAAACTACATCCTTTTGGGAGGATGCAGAGGTAGCTTGAGTGGTCAACTCAGTTTTCTTGCCTTCTTTGGTTTCTTGGCCAGGGTGGACTCTATTTGTGTTTGATTCTCACCACTCTCATTAATAATAGTTAGGGTTGCCTGCTTTATCTTCTTTTTACTCACATCACCCTTTTGAGAGGATGAAGTGGTTGGTTTTCTAGCTTCTATTGGTAAAGAAAGAGGGGTCTCAGTTTGGGAAGGTCTTTGTTGGTGTTCCTGTGTTTGTTCCTCCACAGGTACATGTGCCATTACTGTTGTTATTCCTAGAGGACTAACAATGAGATTTACAGAAGGGGGGTTGAATGTAAATCTCAAAACTTTTTCAGGTTTTGAGAAGTTTATTAAAGCAGTGTGTTCTAGATGAACAAGTGTATGAATTGCTTTGAGCTAATGCAGACAGATATATATTCAAACACAAAATGTAAAGAACACAACAAACTTTAAAAACTTTTCTGGTGGATTTGTTGTTCCACCAGAGATGGTATATTAGAAAATCTGTGTTCAACAATGTTGATCACAGCTGCATCCTAGTACAAACTAGATGAATTTTCTCTCAAGATATTTCTTAACAGCTCTGGAAAATCTCTCTCTAATTACTAGCTTCTTCTTGGTTTATATATTACCAAGTGTACAAGTGAAAAACAATATAAAATTACAATAGTAAAATAAGTTCTTCACTTGCTTCTTTTCCTGTTCACTCCAGTACTTTGTTGACTATTGCATCTTTGTACTAAAGAAGAACGGCTGCTTTTTCTGTTGATCCTGAAATTCGGCTACCACATCTCAGTTTTCTCTGTCAACCCATGTGCCTCTGTCTGTAGGTACAACTACCACTTATCAACGGCTAATTAGCAGAACATCCGTTGAAGCTTTCATCCGTTAATGACTTCATCCGTTGAAGGATGTTATCCGTTGAAGCTTTCATCCGTTGATGCATTTATCCGTTGATGCTCTCATCCGTTGAAGGATGTTATCCGTTGAAGCTTTAGAGACATCCGTTGAAGCTTAGCTTCTCATCCGTTGAAGGTCTTTAAGTCATCCGTTGATACCACTTCATTTATACAAAATTACAAGGCATGAAATATTTACAATTGGCCTTCCTATCTGCATATCATCTAGTAGTCAACATGACTTATAGTTTCTCTCAACTTCTAAGAATTACATTTTAAATACAGAGACTGAAATATGCTACAATACTAGACTTATTTCTAAGTAAAGCTACACCATCAACGGATAGCCAAAGTGGTCTTATCCGTTGAGGCTACTGACACTAAATTTCTACTTAAGTATTTTGTTAAACATATCATCAAACTAATGCACATATATTCCTAACAATCTCCCCCTATTTATGTCTATAAGAATTGTAGGCATAAATTCAGGGTTAACTTGATGATAACAAAACACTTAACAAATATTTGAATTGAAACTAAGTAGAAATATAAAAGTGCTGCAAAAGTGTATGTACTAGGAGGTAATTGAAGATTTACAGTATTTCCAAGGGTGCTCCTCTAGCCTGAGCAAATCATTATTTTCTTCTTTGTTCCCTGGTTTTCTTTCCTAGCCCTTTGTCATTTTCCTCAAATTGGAGTTGGAGTTGTCTGAAGAATTCAGCTTCATCTTCATCACTGATATCCAACTTAGATTGCATTTCTTTGAGAGTTTCATTGCTGGCAATCTTGAGTTGGTCTTCAAGTCTGAAAAATCTTCTGACTCCTTTGTCATCTCTAAATTCCATCAACCAATGAGGTGATTTGTGAATTTTAGTTCCCCTTTCTTGTATGAGTAAGGTTCTGGGCAAAGCATTTGGTTCCCTCCAAGTCTTCCTTATGTTGGCAATCTTGTTGAGAATTTCAGTCTTGGCTGTTCTGGTAAAGCCAGAATCCTTTTTGATGGCTGAAAAGACTCTGATCAAGGTAGAGTAGCCTTCATTTAGAATCCTGTAGAGAGGCCATGTTCTTTCCCCAGCTCCCTTATATCTGAAAACCAATCTCTCTGGTAGCTGTCTGTAGGCAGCTATTCCCCTTACTTCCTCCAGCTCATCCAGATAGAGATTAATGTCTGAAGCTTCTTTTATGTCACAGATGTGAACATAATCATCTTTAGAAATGGGTGGCTTAGGGTTAGGTTTTTGTTTTTGAGTGAATTTCTTAGAGGTTAGGGGAGGTGTAGATTTAGATTTTCTTTTCTGTTTCTTTGGTAGTGGTAGAGTGGTTAAAAAGGTAGGCAATGTGATGTTGTCCCAATCAATAGGTTCCTCTTTTGGAATGATTGGTTCACCATGGATATTTATAGAGGGATCAGCAACAAAAGGTTTAGGTATGGAAGGTAGTGGTTTAGATATAGATTTGGTATCTTCAGGGTTATCTTCACTCCTTCTGTGTGCCTTGGCCTTTCTTCTGTTTCCCTTCTGCCATTCCTCTCTTTCTTCCATATTTTCACCAAATATTCTCCCAAGAACCTCATCTAAGTTAGCAATCTTTTCTTCACCCCTGACTTCAATTCCTTTTATTTCTTCAACTTGGCTTGACTTTAGCTGTTTTTCAAGCTTTGCTTGTGCTCTTTTGTCAGCCTTGAGTTTTACAGCTTCTTTCTTCAACCTTCTGGTTTCTTCCCTTTTGGCCTTTAGAAATTTGGGATGTCCTTGCATCACACAGATACTCTTTCCCTCTCTATAGATAAAGGCCATGTCCATTCTCTCACCCTTGTCCTTGGTCTCCTTCTTCTTTATGATGCTTGCACTTAGAACTTTGTCTCCATCAGGTTTTGGAAGAGGAAAGTCTACTTCCTGCATCTGAGCAAAGTCTAGGGGATTCTTTGTGGAGTCCATACTGGATCTAGTGTTAGGCTTTAGAACCATAGGTTTTAAATTCTTGAAAGAAGTCTCTCCAACCTTATTTCTCCCTACTGGCTTGAGCTCCATGTTGATTGGTTCAATCTTTGTGCTAAATTTCACAGATGTTGATTTATTTTGTGTAGAACCAAACACCAATTGCAACCTTTCATCAATTCTCCTCCATTGTTCTTTCATTTGTATTTCAGCTGCTGCTAGCTGAATCAAATCAATTCCATCAGGTTTTCCCTTGATTTGAATGATTGGAGAGGTAGTGATGGCAGGAACTAGCACTTTAGATATCTGAATCTTTGTAGAGGGCTCTCCTTCCCCTTCCCTTTTATTCTCCCCCTTTTTGTTATCATCAAGGAGAGGGGTCAAGCCTTGTGCTTTTGCCAGCTGCATTAGGAGATTGGTTTGAGATTGTTGGTTGAGAAGAAGGGTGGCCACAGAATCTTCAATTCCTTGAACTCTGTCTTCCAACTTGGCCAGCCTTTGTTCAGTAACTGATTCCTTTTTCAATCTCGAAACCAAGTCCTGCAAAGTACCATAGGGCATGACTGAATCCAATTTTTCTGAAGTGAAGGATTTCAAGTCAGCAATATCTTTCCTGAGATCATCTAGACTCATATCTTGCTTTACTTTCTGCAACTTCATGAGATGCAGTGAGTCCAGGTGAGCTTGGAGGATAGCCTTGATATTTGCATTTGAAGTGTTCTGAATGGCCTGTTGAATAGTGATGATTTGTTTGACCAAGTGGACATTGAATTCACCTGTTCTATGCTCCTTAGTCAAGGCCCATTCAGGTAGATTAGGAATGGAATTAGGGTCTTCATCTCCCCCTATGTTCATGCTTCCATCAGAAGAAATAGAGTCATCATCATCAGAATTTACTCCAAATTCCTCAGATGGCTCACCAGCTGTAGAAGGCATCCTGTTAATAGCAGCTTTATCCCTTTGAAGAGATTCTGTTGAGTGCACTAGATGTAGTGTCCTCTCTGCCTCCTCATTGCCCTGAGCAGCCAACAGTTGATAGGCTGTCACAGGATGAGTAAAAGTGTCAGCATCCAAGGAAATGTTATCAATTACAGCTTTGTAATGTTGCTGAAATTGTCTTTCCTTTTCAGCATCATCCACAATCATTGACTCATGAGCAATGGCTGGTTCCACCCTTGTATCAACTGTACCTGCTTTTCTCTCTTTTTCTCTATGTTCTTGCATCAGGGGCTCCCCCTGGCTCACACATCTCACTCCCTCACCTTCACCTTCTAAGGTGGTACTCCACTCACTGACTTTTGCCATGCTGGAAGAAATAGCATGCATTTTTGTGCTCTCAATCTCTCCTTTTGCCTGGGAGCAACCCAACCTCTCACTCAAATTTTCACTCCCTGCCCTCAATCCTAAAAGTGATTGCACAGTATTCATGTCTTCTACACTTGGAATCATTTCAGTTATTTGTGTAGAGACTATCAACGGATGTGGAATATCCGTTGAAGTTGAAACTGTTGTTATCAACGGATAACTGCTGTTAAGCTTATCCGTTGAAGAGCAACCACTTGTCAACGGATGAGTGATATCCGTTGAAGAAGGAAAAGAAGATGAAATTGAAAGTGATATAATTGTTGAATCTGTATAGATTGATTTGATATGTGTTGATACAGATCCTTCAATTATATCTGAAAGAATTTGCGGGTGATCCAACAAATCATCTAAAAGATGATGATCACCTGTATTTGAGTGGGGCTCCTCCCTGAGTTGTAAAGAGGGAGAATCAGGAATTGATGGGAATAACATATCCACATCCAGAGATGGTGAAGAAGTATTTGGTGATTGATGTGTAGTTATTGTGAGAGAATGGGGCTGTGACTCCACATTTATTGGAGTCACATCAAACTGAGTTTGAGAAGGCACAGAGACAGATGGATGTATCTGTGCAGTGTGTGCACCCTGTGTAGAAGATTGGGTTCTAGCCTTCTTCCTTCTAATAAAAGCTTTTGTAGGTGAGTGTTTGGCTTTAGTGTCCCTCCCTCTTTTGTTCTGTGTTCCTGGTTGGGAACTCTTTTCAATAGTAACATCCTTTTGGGAGGATGCTACTAGGGATGTGCTAGAAACCTTTTCAACCACCACAGCTTTTTGAGAAACTGGGGCTTGGCTAGCTTGGGAAGCACTCAACTCTCCTTCCTTATCCTGGGGGTTTCTTTGATGTTCACCCCTCCCCTCACCACTCACACCCTGTTCACTTCCCTCAGGGTTAATGGTTGTTGTTACAACTGTTGTCTTTTGAGAAACAACAGAGGTGGTTTTCTTTGTCTTGGATTTTGAAAGTTTAGATTTGGTGACCTTGGTAGAAATCTGTTGGGGCATTGACACAGATTTCATGGCCACACTAGAAGATAAAGAAATAGAGGGGTTGGAAGAAGTAGGAGTTGTAGAAGCAATTACCTCACCTACCTGGGGTGCATTCATGATTGGTAAATATACCAATTGCACACTGCTGTTTAGATCCATTCTCTTCAAGTCTGCAAGAACTCTTTTCTCTTGTGCCCAGCACTTGAGTTTATTATTCTCATTGATTATGACTAAACCTTCATCAACATGGTTAGCCAATAACATAAAGAATCTAGCATAATAGATGTTATTAGGTCTATTAGCTTTGTTACCTAATCTAGTACCTAATTCTAGCATCACATAGTTGCTAAAGTTAAAGTACCTATCAGAAACAAGCATATAGAACATATTAACAAGAGATGAAGTTATGGCATCAAAATTACTAATTTTCCCAGAGAAAACCTTTATGAAGGCATCCCCAAGAAAACTCCATTCTTTCCTAAGGCCTTTTCGTCTAATACCCCCTAAATTAGCAGAGTTAAGAGAGTAACCTATGGAATCTAACATGCTGGATACATCACTATCAGTGTGTGGTGTCATGGCATTGTTCTCAGGTAATTTAAAACATGCTTGTAAGTCATCACAGTTAATACAGTGATTTTTACCTTTGAGAGTGAAGGAGATAGTCATATCCATGGAGTTGAACTCAGCAGTTGTCCAAATCTCCTCAACTACTTCACAGAAAATCGTTGGGGCTTCCAGCATTGCATAGCTAAGTTTACAGTTTTTGATGAAGTCCATCATTTTGTGATAATCTGAGTGGGCTTCATTCTTTTCTACCAGAGCTATGAAATTGTTCTTCTCGTAGATGAACCCAGATTGAGACATAATCTTCACGACTGGTGCCATTGTTGTGAGTAGAAATTGCAGAGAATAACTTGAAGGTTTTGCAGAGAGAAAATGGTAAATGCTTGAAATTCTAAGAAAGCGTAAAGTAATAATGAACAATCAGAAGGGCTTATATGCTTTCAAAGAAAAAGAAATAAATAAAGGATTAATCAATAAGTAGGTGTTAGTGAATTTCAGCCGTTTAAGAATAAACTGTAAGTATTCTAATAACTACCTTTAAAACCAATACATACAGATGTATGTATGGTATCAACGGTTAAGAAAATAGAATCAACGGCTGTGAAACACCTCAAACGTCTGATGTGACATTTCAACGGATAATGTAAATTGTCATCCGTTGAAAGGTACTTCAGCTTTATCCGTTGACGGATAAAAGTTCCAGAGATATACTTGTCTTTCAACGGATAATGAATATCCGTTGATAGAGCAATTTTGACTTTCAACGGATAGGGAACATCCGTTGATGGAATAAACTTTGTTAAAAGTCAAATTTGTTCTAGCAACTAATATATTTCAGGCTTCTCATCAAATTGCAAAGAAGACATGAATTTTAAGAGTAATTAAGCATACCTAGCTCACTTACCAATCTTGTGAATGTTGATTCATCAAGTGGCTTGGTAAATATGTCAGCAATTTGTTGTTCACTTGGAACAAAATGTAGTTCCACTGTACCATTCATGACATGCTCCCTAATGAAGTGGTACTTGATATCAATGTGCTTGGTCCTTGAGTGCTGTACAGGATTCTCTGTTATGGCTATGGCACTTGTGTTGTCACAAAAGATAGGTATTCTATCAACATGAAGTCCATAATCAAGGAGTTGATTCCTCATCCATAACATTTGAGAACAGCAACTTCCAGCAGCAATGTATTCAGCCTCAGCTGTAGAAGTAGAGACTGAATTTTGCTTTTTGCTAAACCATGATACAAGCTTGTTTCCCAGGAATTGGCAGGAGCCTGTTGTACTTTTCCTGTCTATTTTGCAACCTGCATAGTCTGCATCTGAATAACCAATTAGATCAAAGCCAGATTCTCTAGGATACCAAATTCCTAAATTTGGTGTACCCTTGAGATATCTGAAAATTCTCTTGATAGCAATTAAGTGAGACTCCCTAGGATCAGCTTGAAATCTAGCACACAGACATGTAGCAAACATTATATCTGGTCTGCTAGCAGTTAAATATAAAAGTGAACCAACCATGCCTCTATAACTTGTAATGTCCACAGACCTTTCAGTCTTATTTAATTCAAGTTTGGTGGCAGTGGCCATGGGAGTTTTTGCAGATGAGCATTCCATTAAGTCAAACTTCTTTAAAAGATCATAAATATATTTAGTTTGACTAATGAAAATTCCATCACTAACTTGTTTAACTTGTAAACCAAGAAAATAGGTTAGTTCTCCCATTAGGCTCATTTCATATTTACTTTGCATTAGCTTAGCAAACTTTTTGCAAAGTTTATCATCTATAGAGCCAAATATTATGTCATCTACATAAATTTGAACAAGTATACTAGAGCCATTAACATCCCTAAAGAAGAGAGTTTTATCAACAGTACCTCTAGTGAAGTGATTCTCCAAAAGAAATTTTGATAAGGTTTCATACCAGGCTCTAGGTGCTTGCTTCAGTCCATAGAGTGCTTTCAACAGATAATACACATAGTCTGGAAAATTTGGATCTTCAAATCCTGGAGGTTGACTTACATAGACTTCTTCCTCTAATTTCCCATTTAGAAATGCACTCTTGACATCCATTTGATAGACTTTGAAATTGGCATGGGCTGCATGGGCTAGAAATATTCTGATGGCTTCAAGTCTTGCAACAGGAGCATATGTTTCATCAAAATCTATTCCCTCTTGCTGAGAATAGCCTTTAGCAACCAGTCTGGCTTTATTCTTTATGATAATGCCATTTTCATCCATCTTGTTTCTGAATACCCACTTTGTGTCAATAGGACTCTTGTTCTTTGGTTTGGGTACCAGCTTCCAAACTTGGTTTCTCTCAAATTGGTTTAGCTCTTCCTGCATAGCTAATATCCAATCTGGATCCAATAGAGCTTCTTCCACTTTCTTAGGTTCCTCCTGAGATAGAAAACTACTGTACAGACATTCATCTTGAGTAGCTCTTCTTGTTTGCACTTTAGATGATGCATCACCAATGATCAGTTCAAAGGGATGATTCTTGGTCCATTTCCTTTGTGGTGGAAGATGTGCTCTAGATGAGGTGGCCTCAGTATTGTCATGATGTGAGACAGAGTGTTGACTAGTTGAAACTCCCCCTGAGTTGTTGGTCCTTTGCAGGGAACTTGGAGTTCTATCAACTGATGATGTAAATCGATTATCCGTTGATGAACTATGATCAACGGATGCTTCATTTTGTACTTCAACGGATGGTGCACTATGTCTTTCAACGGATACTGCATTGCTTCTATCAATGGATGCAGTATTTTGTGCATTATCCAGGGGCATGTTTTGAATCCCTTTTGAAGTGTCATCTCCATCAGTCTCCTCTTCACTATCATCACAATATATCTCAATATTGTCAAATTTGAGTCTCTCATTATGTCCCTCATCTGTTAGTCCATCAATCTTTTTATCATCAAACACAACATGCACAGATTCCATAACAATGTTGGTTCTTAGATTGTAGACCCTATAAGATTTTCCAGCTGAATAACCAACAAATATTCCTTCATCAGCCTTTGCATCAAACTTCCCTTTATGGTCAGATTGATTCCTCAGTATAAAGCATTTACATCCAAAGACATGAAGAAAGTTTAGAGTTGGTTTTCTTCTCTTGAACAACTGATAAGGAGTCATGCCTTTAGCTTGATTGATCAAAGAAATATTCTGAGTGAAGCAGGCACAATTAACAGCTTCAGCCCAGAAATATGTTGGTAACTTTGATTCTTCAAGCATTGTTCTGGCAGCTTCAATTAAAGATCTGTTCTTTCTTTCAACAACCCCATTTTGCTGAGGTGTTCTTGGAGCTGAGAACTCATGCATGATTCCATTTTCTTCACAGAACAGCCTTAATGTCAAATTCTTGAACTCAGTTCCATTGTCACTCCTGATATTTCTAACCTTCAAGTCAGGATGATTGTTGACTTGCCTGATGTGATTGATAATGATTTCACTTGCTTCATCCTTTGATCCAAGAAAACAGACCCATGAGAACTTAGAGAAATCATCTACAATCACTAAGCAATATCTTTTTCTTGCTATTGACAATACATTGACTGGTCCAAACAAATCCATATGTAGCAGCTGTAATGGTTCATCAATTGTTGTTTCAAGCTTCTTCTGAAATGATGCTTTCCTTTGTTTGCCTTTCTGACAAGCATCACACAGACCATCCCTTGAGAATTCAACAAGAGGAATTCCTCTTACTAAGTCCTTTTTGACTAGATCATTCATTGTTTTGAAATTCAAATGGGATAGCTTCTTGTGCCATAGCCAACTCTCAACTGAACTTGCTTTGCTGAAGAGACAAGTAATAGATTCTGCATCTGTAGAGTTGAAGTCAGCTAAGTACACATTTCCTTTTCTAACTCCAGTTAGAACCACTTTGTTGTCTTCCTTACTAGTGACAACACAGGCTTCAGAATTGAAGGAAACTGTATTCCCTCTATCACATAGTTGACTGATACTCAGTAAGTTGTGCTTGAGACCATCAACTAATGCAACTTCTTCAATGATGACATTCCTTGTTGAAATCAAGCCATATCCCATAGTAAACCCTTTGCTGTCATCTCTAAAGGTTATGCTGGGGCCAGCTCTCTCTTTAAACTCTGTGAGCAGGGAGAAATCTCCAGTCATGTGTCTTGAACAGCCACTGTCCAAGTACCATAGATTTCTTCTATTTTCCTGCACACCACAAAATCAATCAATTTGATTTTGGTACCCAAGTTTCCTTGGGTCCATTCTTGTTAGCCTTTCTCCTAGACTTCATTCCTCCTGCATCTTTAGATTTAGGTGAGTTTGAGTCAACCTTGGTCTTAGATGTGGTTGGTTGAGGTGTAGGGTTAGTCACAACATTATCCATCACATTTATAGAATTATTAGGCATGGATTGTGCATACATGTTATTCCACATTGGCATATTGTATGGCATTTGAGGCATACTGAATGCAGCAAGATAAGGATTGTTAAAATATGGCATGTTTGCAAAATGTGCATAAGGATTTTGTTGAGACATAACAGGCATAGCATGTAGAGGTGATACAGACATGTTAGGCATGGAAGAGGGTACAGTTATGGGAGATTTCTTAATAGATTTACAGTTAGCAGATAGATGATTAACACTACTACAATGCACACAGCTTTTTCTAGGAGCATACTTGTCAGGTGTGTAATTGTTATGTTTGTTAACTCCTACCTTCCCATTTCTGTTGGATTTCCTTTTGGATTCCTTTTTATCCTCAACCATCTTGAGCCTATTGTTTAACTGTTCTAAGGTCATGTGCCCTACATTCACCTTTCTGACATCTTTGGATGTGCTTGCTCCTTCTTTGACAAAGTTCTTTGAAGTTGAACCAAACTTTTTGTTGAGTTTCTTTAGATTTTCTCTTTTAGAAACATCTGCCTGTTTTAATTGAGGAACCTTCAACGGATGTTCCTTTTCTTCCTTCAACGGATAACTTTCATCATCCGTTGATTCCACATCCGTTGACAGTCCATCAATTAATTCCAGTTTCTTTTTATTTTTATCCCAGGCAGTTTCACAGAATGATTCAATTCCTTGGACTTTGGCAATTTGAGCACTTACATCCCTAGATGTTTTCCAGGCTTTAATCACCTCTTGCTCTTTCTCTAATTGATTGGAAAGTATTTCTACTTTCTTAACAGATTCAGCTAGTTCATTTTCAACAGATATACAATGCAATTTGGTTTTCTCTAGGTCAATCAACTTATTTTCTAACACAGTATTTCTATTACTTAAAAACAGATTGTTCTCTTTGATCCTACTATTTTCTTTAGCAAGAGATTTAAGAGACACACGCAAATGATACAATTCAGTAGACATGTCATTGAAAGCATCATTGCACTCTTCTTTAGTAAGCTGTGTTAAATCAGTAGTGATTACCTGATTGCTTGATGAACTAACTTCGTTTTCTTCAGAATCAGCCATGAGAGCAAGGTTGACATAATCCACATCTTCATCCTCTTCATCTCCATCAGCTGCCCAGTCCTTTTCTTGAGTGATGAAAGCCCTTTCCTTCTGTTTGAGTAGATCAAAATATTTCTTTTTGTAATCTACTTGTTCAAATTTCTTCTTTTCAGAGGTTGGCTTTCTGCACTCACTTGCAAAGTGTCCACTTATACCACAATTAAAACACTTGAACTTGGATTTGTCCACCATGTTCTTATAGGGTTTAGTGGCTCTAGTGTTTTTCCTGAACTTCATCTTTGCAAATCTCCTGGACAGAAATGCAAGATGCTCATCAATACCATCAGAGTCATCTTGACTGGAGTTGTCTTCATTTTCAGCAACTTGCTCTTTACCCTTGTCTGATTCTGGATTTCTTACACCATCTTTGGAGCTTGATGTAGATCTCACAGTTTCTTTTCTGCATTCTTTCTCATTTTCAGCTACCAATGCAACTGAACCTCCTTTCTTTCTCCCCCTCTCCAATACCTCATCCTGTTCCAACTCTAGTTCATAAGTCTTCAAGATTCCATATAATCTTTCAAGAGTAAAGTCCTTATAATCCTGAGAGTTTCTTAAGGAAACAGTCATGGGTTTCCATTCCTTTGGTAAGGATCTCAAAAATTTAAGATTTGAATCCTTCACCTGGTACACTCTACCATACAGCTTCAGTCCATTCAACAGCTTTTGGAATCTATTAAATGTGTCATTTAAAGATTCATTCTCTTCAAAATGAAAGTACTCATACTGTTGAATGAGAAGCTGCATTTTGTTCTCTTTTACTTGTTCTGTACCTTCACACAGCAACTGAACTGTGTCCCAAACCTCTTTGGCAGTTGAACAATTTATCACATTATCAAACATATCCTTGTCAAGACCATTAAACAAAATGTTCATAGCCTTCTTATCCTTGTGGACTTCTTCTGTGTCTTCCATTGTCCATTCTGCTCTAGGTTTTGGAATGGATTGACCAACAACAATTGTGGCCGTAGCAACTGTGGCTACTTTGTGGGGAATGTGAGGACCATTCTCAATGCAGTTTACATAACCTTCATCTTGGGAGAGTAGATGAAGGTGCATTTTCACCTTCCAGTGGTGATAACTGTCTTTGTCAAGAACTGGGATCTTTACTCCAATATCCTTCTTACTCATCTTTGTTAGATTCCAAGATCTTTAAACTCTTTGTGTGTCAAGAGCTTGCTCTGATACCAATTGTTATTCCTAGAGGACTAACAATGAGATTTACAGAAGGGGGGTTGAATGTAAATCTCAAAACTTTTTCAGGTTTTGAGAAGTTTATTAAAGCAGTGTGTTCTAGATGAACAAGTGTATGAATTGCTTTGAGCTAATGCAGACAGATATATATTCAAACACAAAATGTAAAGAACACAACAAACTTTAAAAACTTTTCTGGTGGATTTGTTGTTCCACCAGAGATGGTATATTAGAAAATCTGTGTTCAACAATGTTGATCACAGCTGCATCCTAGTACAAACTAGATGAATTTTCTCTCAAGATATTTCTTAACAGCTCTGGAAAATCTCTCTCTAATTACTAGCTTCTTCTTGGTTTATATATTACCAAGTGTACAAGTGAAAAACAATATAAAATTACAATAGTAAAATAAGTTCTTCACTTGCTTCTTTTCCTGTTCACTCCAGTACTTTGTTGACTATTGCATCTTTGTACTAAAGAAGAACGGCTGCTTTTTCTGTTGATCCTGAAATTCGGCTACCACATCTCAGTTTTCTCTGTCAACCCATGTGCCTCTGTCTGTAGGTACAACTACCACTTATCAACGGCTAATTAGCAGAACATCCGTTGAAGCTTTCATCCGTTAATGACTTCATCCGTTGAAGGATGTTATCCGTTGAAGCTTTCATCCGTTGATGCATTTATCCGTTGATGCTCTCATCCGTTGAAGGATGTTATCCGTTGAAGCTTTAGAGACATCCGTTGAAGCTTAGCTTCTCATCCGTTGAAGGTCTTTAAGTCATCCGTTGATACCACTTCATTTATACAAAATTACAAGGCATGAAATATTTACAATTGGCCTTCCTATCTGCATATCATCTAGTAGTCAACATGACTTATAGTTTCTCTCAACTTCTAAGAATTACATTTTAAATACAGAGACTGAAATATGCTACAATACTAGAATTATTTCTAAGTAAAGCTACACCATCAACGGATAGCCAAAGTGGTCTTATCCGTTGAGGCTACTGACACTAAATTTCTACTTAAGTATTTTGTTAAACATATCATCAAACTAATGCACATATATTCCTAACAACTGTACTAGCTATGATTGTAGACCTCATGTCAGGCATAGGATAAGGGTAAGTCCTGAATCTCTTCAACATAAATGGAGTAATTCTAATACTTGCATGTACCTTGTTCTTTGTAATGAGTAAGCTAAACAGAACTTTGGACACTTGTTTACAGTTGCCTATTTTAGTTCTATCTATACCATTAAGCAAATGAATGTCATGCACTTTATGAATTAAAATAGACATTATAAATCTAGGAAGAAAGATTTCCTTACCTTTCGATATCAAAGGCACTGTGAGCCTGGTGATGAGCTCCTCCATTATCAACTCTCCTACATTGAGGTGTCTGTTGTGAGCCATGGAGAACACTAGCTTCTGAATAACACTTGAAATGTTGTCATACCATGTCTTTTTACAGGTGAATGCCCTCACAATTGAGTCAAAAAGGAAAGACCATTCCCTCCTCAAATACTTCTTGTTCAGGCTTGCCAAGTTGATCCTCTCACTGTAGTTTATGAAGTCCATGAACTCAGCTAGCTCATCTTGTGTTGAAACCTCCACCAAATTATCAGTAAGCATGCCTAAAGCCATATTGACATCATCTTCAGAAAACTCCACTTGTTGTCCTTGAATGGAGCAGTTAACCACCATGGAAGTAGCTTGGTTCTCATGCACCACTGTCCTTACCACAGCTGTGTTCCAGAAATCACTAAGAAAATCCAAGTACAATACTGGATTTGCATTTAGAGCACCTGCAAAGTATTTCTCAGAAAGGAACTTCACAAAGCTCTTGAAACTATCAGGAGCTTAGTTTGCATCTGTAAATGCAAGATAGTTGGTGCCCTCTTTTGGGATAAAAGGTGTAACTATGTTTGATGCCATTTAAAGTGTCTGAATTTGAGTGGGTAAGAAAAGTTAAAGAGAGAGAGAGAGAGCTTGAAATGAGAGACAATGGTTTGAATTTGGAAAAATAGGTCACTTAGGGATTTCGAAAGCGTAAAAAGGTGTATGTCGAGATGTCTGGGTATTTATAGTAAAAGGTAAATGACTTATCGAGAACTCAAAATAAATGATTGAAGTTTGCTTATCGAGAAGTTATATTGAGAGAATAGATACATATCGATATGTCATTATCCTGACTCTTGTCGGAAACTAGAAAATGACTTATCGAGATGTCAAATAAATACCCAGTTTGTCCTAAATGGACTGAATTTTTCCAATTTTTTATTTGAATAAATCAAAATAAAATCAGAATGAATTTATCAAAAGTGTTTTACCAAAATAATTTATTATATGAAATTATTTCAGTTCTAAGTTGTTGATAAGTCTAACATTCATACTTGTAGAAAATTCTATGAATTATCACTTATCGAGATATCTACAATGACTTATCGAGAAGTCATAATAATGCTTGTCGAGAAGTCCTTCGAGAATGAGAAAAATGACTTATCGAGAACTCACTCGAGAAGTCTCAAAATGACTTGTCGAGAAATCAGTTAGACTTATCGAAAACTCAGTTCTCTATATACTTTTGTTCTATTTGATTCTGGCTTATGGTAATTTCACATATTGAAAATATAAATTAACATTTAGACAGTTTTCTCAGAATTGAAAAAATTCCAAGCAAAAATTTTGAATTTTGAAAAATAAATATACAGAGATTTTTGAAATATTTATAAATCATATTCCAGTTAATTTCCAAATAAATCAAATTTATTTTGATTTATTAAAAATCAATATGCTGCAAACCATTAGCCGGGTTCTTGCCTTTAGGATGGAGAATTTAGCATTCCAATTTCATCTACAAGTCTAGTGAAACTAGCTTCATCCAAAGATTTAGTAAAAATATCAGCTAATTGTTTTTCTGTTGGAACAAAAATGAGCTCAATGGTACCATTTGCAACATGTTATTTGATAAAATGGTACCTTACATCAATGTGTTTTGTTCTAGAATGATTAACTGGATTAGCCATAATAGATATAACACTAGTATTATCACACATAATTGGAATTTTGTGTAACACTAGGCCATAGTCCATTAGTTGATTACTAATTCAAAGCACTTGAGCACATCAACTTCCAACGGCTATGTATTCAGCCTCAGTTGTGGAAGTTGCCACATATTGTTGTTTCTTGCTATACAATGATACAAGTCTTTGTCCAAGAAATGGACAACTTCAATTAGTGCTCTTCCTGTCAACCCTACTTCCAGCAAAATCTGCATATGTGTATCCAACAGCTTCAAATCCTGTTCCCTTAGCATACCATAATCCCAATTTTGGAGTCCCCTTTAAGTATCTGAAAATTCTCTTCACAGCCATCAAATGTGATTCTTTTGGATTAGATTGAAATCTTGCATACACATGTTACAAACATAATGTCTTGTCTACTAGCAGTCAAATATAACAAAGATCCAATCATTCCTCTATAACCTGAAATGTCTACACTTTTTCCTTTCTTATCTTTATCCAACTTTGTAGCTGTAGACATAGGTGTAGATGCAGGTGAAAAATAAATTATTCTAAACTTTTTCGGTAAATCCTTAACATAATTGGTTTGGCTGATGAAAATACCATCACTTCTTTATCTGACTTGAAGCCCAAGAAAGTAACTTGATTCTCCCATCATACTCATTTCAGATTCACTCTGCATGAGTGTTGAGAATCTTTGACATAGCTTTTTATTAGTAAAACCAAAAATGATATCATCCACATAGTTCTGAACTAGGATCATATCACCCCCATGTTTCTTGTAGAAGGGATTCTTGTCAATTGTACCTCTAGTGAATCCATGTTTAAGCAAAAATTCTGACAGTGTGTCATACCATGCTCCAGGTGCTTGCTTTAATCCATATAGAGCCTTGCGTAGTTTGTATACAAAGTTTGGAGATTCTGGATCTTCAAAGCCAGGTGGTTGTTGCACATAAATTTCTTCTTCCAACTCACCATTAAGGAATGCACTTTTTACATCCATTTGATACACTTTAAAGTTTGAGTGTGCAATAAAAGTAAGAAAGATCCTTATTGCTTCAAGTCTTGCAACTAGAGCAAAAGTTTCATCATAATTAATTTCTTCCTCCTTTGAGTAGCCCTTTGCAACCAACCTTGCTTTGTTTTTAGTGAGAATTCCATTTTCATCCATTTTATTCCTGAACACCCATTTTGTTCCAATTACACTTCTGTTCTTTGGTGCAGGAACCAACTTCCAAACTTTGTTTCTTTCAAAATGATTTAGCTCCTCTTGCATAACAAATATCCAATTAGGATCAAGTAGATATTCCTCAGTTTTCTTAGGCTTAACTTATGAAAGAAAGCATGCATATAGACATTCATTAGTAGTTGCACTTCTTGTCCTCACTCCAACATTTGGATCACCAATAATTGCTTTTCTTGTGTGACTCCTATCCCATTTCCTGGTGTGAGTTTGTTGACTTGAATTTTCTGCATTTTCTTTATCATTGGCATGATTTGCAGAACTTTCTCCTCTTTCTCATTCTGAGTTTGTGCTATAAAATTCAGGTGGTTGAGATGAGCTTCCACTCTTATGATTCACTTGTTCAGTTTACTCTTCATCCATTTTATTGCTTGTGTTGACCTCAACTTCATCTTCAGAATCACTATCAATGTTGAGATTCTCAAATTTATGGGCTTCAACTTCATTATCATCAAGGCATTCCAAGCCTGGACACTTGCCATCATCAAAAGTCACATCTGTGCTTTCCATAATTTTATTTTGTTTAAGCACATAGATTATATAGGAAGTTCTCTCCAATGAATATCCCAGAAAAATTGCTTCAAAAACTTTAGAGTCAAATTTTCCCAGATATTCAGAGTTATCTTTTAAGACGTAGCACTTGCTTCCAAATACATGAATATGCTTCAAAGTAGGCTTCCTTTTAGATAAGATTTAGTAGAGTGATTTGCCAAGATTCTTATTAATGAGATATCTGTTTTGATTATAATATGTTAACAGCTTCTTCCCAAAAACTTGTTGGCAGTTTGTGTTAGATATAATTGATGATATCAGAAGATAAACTATCAGGATTTTAATATCAGGACTTACTGAAGATGACATCATCAATACTTGATGATCAGCAGTTGATGTCATCAGGACTTAGTCACTTCAGTAGATACGGGGAGGAAAAGGATTGCAAAATTCAATTCGGTGAAGAACTTTATATTAGAAGCAATCATAAATGGATATGTAATAGGTTTCCTTATTGTAATAGAATATGATTCCTTATTGATTGTGTAACTGTGTATTATATAAGCACATATTAGGTTTACTCTATATGACTTGCAAAAACGAATTGTAATATCTTTTAAGATAACCTAACATCTCTCAAGGATAATTGTTCATCCTTTGAGAGAGTACTTGTGTAACAGTTTTTATCAGATTATTATAAATACTGTTGGTTCTGTTAAAGCTTAATTGAATTATTTGCATAAATTGTATTCACCCCCCTCTATAATTGATTACGGACCTAACAATTGGTATCAAAGCTTGCTGTTGATATACAAACATTTAAGATCTGAAAATCAATCTTTAATGGAAGACAAAGAAGCTCCATAGAATCCACCACCAGCCTCAGCCTCATCATAGATTAGCAGTAATATGAGTAGTTATGAAGCCATCAAGGTTCCAATCCTGAAGATACATGAATATCCAATCAGAAAAGTTAGGATGGCCATGTGCTTGGAAGCAACAGATCATGAATACCTGAGCAGGATTTATGATGGTCCTCATAGACCAATGAAGGTAGTTTTTGCTGTTGCAGAAGAAGCAGAAAAGATGGTTGATAAGACAAGAAGGACTATAGTCCTGAAGATCTTTCATCTAATTTAAAGGATGCAAAAGCAAGACACATTTTCCATAGCAGTCTTGATAGTGTTATGACTAATAGGGTCATTGGATGTTAAATAACAAAGGAAATATGGGATGATTTAGAAGTAAAGTGTCAAGGTACCACTGCTATCAAGAAGAATAGGAGGACAATATTTACTCAAAATTATGATCACTTTGACTCAAGAGATAATGAGTCCTTAAATGAGATCTATGACAGATTTTAAAAGCTATTTAATGACTTATTTCTTGTCAACAAGGAATATGATTTAGAGGACTCAAACTTGAATTTTCTTCTTGCACTCCCTGAAAAGTGGGACTTTAAGGTCACATCAATAAGGGATAATTATGAACTTGATGAAACACCTCTAGATGAGATCTATGGTATATTTAAAACTCATGAACTAAAGATGGAGCAAAGAAGCAAGAGAAAAGGATCCAAGACTAGACCAATTGCACTTAGAGTTGAAGAGAAGCTAAAGGAGAAAGCTAGAAGAAAAGTTTACTCCAAAAAAAAAGTCATGATTGCAAAGTCTGATACTGAGTCATCAAAATCTGATATGACTCAAATACTGATAGTGAATCAGATACTGATAGTAATCATAACAACAATGAATACATGGAACAAATGGCTGCTCTACTGGTTAAAAGCTTCAAGAAGATGGTATACAAGAACTTCAAGAAAGGAAAAAGATTTTCCAGAAAGGGTTCCATTTCCTCAAACTCTAATAGAAGGAATGACAAAAGAAATATTGACTAGAAGGAATCAAAGTCTGGAAAACTTGACAAATCAAAGGAAAGATGCTACAACTGTTATAACGACTCGTGTATTTTTGTATTATTTAAATGTGCAATTATTGAATTATGAAATAAATAAAATATGTGTATGATTTATGTCAGCTCGGTGTTGTTTTATTATTATCTCTGTGAGATTTATTGTGTACCGGGTTGTTTGTGTAATTAATTATTGAGTTGTACTGAATTGTTTTCACTTTTAAAAAAGGATTTAATGCAAATTTATTTGCATAAATATTTGGAATGTCTCTAAATTTATTTTTATGATTTTATAATTATAATAAATGTTTTTGGGATTTTATAAAATTTAGAAATCAATATTTTATCAATTATTGAGCCCTGTATAATTTTTTGATTTCATTTATTTGTAAAATCCGTATTTAATTCCAAAATTTTTCAAAAATTGTGAAACTCATATTTATTTAAGTTTGAAATATTATGAGAATTTTAAAATTATTTTGGGAATTTTCGAATTTAATTTCACTTGCGCGTTGATTCGTTAAATTGTTAAATGCGGGTATAAATTACGTTTCAGAAATTATTTTAAAATTGTGAAATTTATATTTTTATAAACTTCGGGGTATTTGTATCATTTTAAGAATTTATTTAGAATTTTCAGGATTATTTTTATCCGCACCTTATATCGTTAAACCAATTAAAATGATACAGAAATAAGGCCATTCAGAGAGGTAGTACACGTGTTTGAACCTAGAAAATCAGACAAAAACGTGGCAGTTGCTCACGCTTGTGTTGCTGTGTGTTATTATCTGATAAATATTAAAAAAATAGATACAAACACAGTTCTCTCTCTCTCCCATTCTTCCATCTTTCTCGCTGTTTAATCTCTCTAATTTCTCTCGCCTCCCTTTCGAATCTCGCTCGATTACTCTCACTTTCTCTCCCTTCTATTTCCCTCTTTCTTCTCTGCCTTTGTTCTTCCATTTTCCCCCATTTTTCGATAAGTTCTGGCCATTCATTCCGGTTGTTGGATTTATTCATGTTGATTATATATATACATGCTTGTGTGTATATATCCATTGTGGTATTGCCCTGTTCTTTTGCTGCCTATTTTCTTTCCGGTTGCCGCTGTTTAAAATTCCGACAAGGTGGCCGGGGGTAAGTGTGTGTCGATTGTGTGTTGTATTGCGTGTGTGTTCTGCTTGCAGCGCTGTGTTTGCTGCCTGGTTGTATTTTCGTTGGTGCTATGGTTTATGTTAGTTTGATTCAGTTTAATTGTTTATGCGGAATAAATTTCTTGACTGCTTTCATGAAACAATAAATTATTTCGTGCGGGAAAATATTATCGTATTTAATCGAAGAAGTTTCATGTTGGAAACCCGAGAATTAATCGGGTACCCGCGAAATTTTGCCGCCGTCCGTGATGACTTTTTACGAGCGGACGGTGGACCGTGATGATATAATCTGAGTCCTATAATTATTAAAATAATATTTAGTATGTCAAATTAATTCTCGGAGTGAAAATGTGTTATGTTATATCAAAGTTGGATTAATAAATGTGATCGTAAATTGTGCAATTGATTGGGTTGGACTGTTTGATTGGTTGATTGTTGTGATTGACGTCGAACTGTTTCGACAGGTAGTCTGATAAATAAAGGAGATGTCCGATTTCTAGGAAATCGAACTACGGAAATACGGGAGCGTATCCAATAATTGTCAAGGCGTCGAACGAATATATACATATATGAACATATGTTTATATGAAACCTGATTGTATGTTGCGGTGAAATGTTTTGCCAAAACCAATAACCCTAATTTCATATAATAACGAGTATACGTATTTTCTGAAAAGGAATGCCAAATCAAATTTTCGAGAACGTAAACCCTGACATGCATGTATTACAATAATGTATGTATTACGAGTCGAGTTTTGTTAACGTACGGGTAGATTGTTAGCGAGGATATGTCAAGCATACCTGGATGTCTAACATATGGTATTTCGACCCTGTAGGTTCTAGTCGAAAGATCAAAAGTGGATGTTGGGCTAAGGATAACCTAGTGGATAGTCGACGAACTCAGTAGGGTTTCAATCGAAGAACCTGAGTGTTGAAGTCGAATCCAAGGTGACCTAGCGGTTAGACGATAAAGCCTGAGCGTTCGCGCCGGCTCAGAGTCGATCATTAATAGTTGTAAAGCCCTGCAAGGAAAGTACCCCTGACCATTCTTTTATGGTTCAGTATATATGAATAGCTAATATTTTAATCTCCTAATGGAACAGAAAATATTTAGGTTACGTATCCCCTGTAGTTATAAATCATTGTTTTTGAACCTGTTTTGGGGAGAAGTAACCTCAAAAGGTACCTATCTCGAATGAAAATGATTGCAAACTGGATTTCATAGGTGTGCTGGTAAAATGAATGGTTCTGAAATGAGATAGGTACAAGTGTTTTTGGAAATTGGATTAAGAGAGTGCTTTGATCCACCTATGTCGTGGAATGTGTTGATACCCATGGCAACACGGATGACAGGTTGATACCCGTGGCAACACGGATGACAAGTTGATACCGTGGCAACACGGACGACAGGTTGATACCCGTGGCAACACGGATGACAGGTTGATACCCGTGGTAACATGGATGACAGGTTGATACCCGTGGCAACATGGATGACAGGTTGATACCCGTGGCAACACGGACGAATTAATGATTCCTATCATGGACGGTTGAGTTTAAAAATGGACATAGCATACTAGTTTTGATATCCAGTTTATACATGTTTTTACTTGTTTTGTAGCAAGTTATAATTTCTTTTCTGATAATTGCTTTATCATTAGTTATTTTACTTGTTATTCATATAGTGGTACTGCTGAGCAATTGATTGCTCACCCTTGCAGAATGTTTTATATTTGTATTGCAGAAGCCTAGGATATTCTTCCGTGGTAGTTAGGGAAGAGTTCCAGTTCCTTCTGTGTCAGGCTCCTCTGAGGTTGTTGTGTCAGACCAAAGGCGGTCTATCGAGTTGCTGTATTAAGTTAGTTGTGTCAGTATGGTTTGTTGTAAATTGGTTTGTATTAGTTGTAACCTAAATCATACTTAAACCTGGAAAAGGTCTTGGTAAAGGGGTCGTGGTTATATATAATTAATGTTTTGGATTACGTAAAGTTTATTATTATTGTTGTTGGTGATGTTAACTCCTGACCCCGGGGTTGAGACCGTCGCAGTTGGTATCAGAGCTACAGGTATGATTCCCTGATTTAGGTTAAGAGTAGAGTCAATAGAGTGTAGAAAGGTTCATATATTGATGTGAGTCATCAACTCAATCAGAGGAGCGAGTCTATGAGTTTAGTCAAGGGTTCGGAGGCGTAACCCTGACGTTTATGGAGGATTGACTGGAACTGCCCTAACCTAGAGTACGTTTCCTTCGTATATGTGTTATTGGTAATATTTGATAGAGATTTCTAGTTTTCCTTTCGAGAAAAATGGGTCTGATCGAAAGAATTCAGCTTTTGTACGGATCTTTAGTGTGTCAGCTATAGAGACACCTATATTTTCCCTAAATATAGTATGTTGACGTCAAGGAATGTTGCTGGACCAAGTATGTGACCTAGATGAGTTCAGATGGAATTATATTAGTTAGTGGCTATTGACAGCCAAGTCCCGTGAAGTATGGGGATCAGTACTGTTGTTATATCTTGAATCTTATGCGTATTTTTTGAGACACCTTTTTCTTCCAGAACAATTGTTTATCATCTAGTAAAATGCTTGTTTATCCCTAAGAAAGTCAAACTTGAAGCAAGCGACTTAAGGTTCTGTTGATTTATCATAAATCTAATTTTCCTTTCCTATTTGTGAAATTTCTATTTAAACATTATTCCATTTCTCGGCGACTTTTTCGGTTGACTGGGGCAAACAATGCATATGAGTTGACCATTTGTCTGTATGGCAAAAGGGTCTGGTGGGACGCCACCGAGTTATGTGTTGTGAACTGTGCGGTACTAAGACTGGCCATCTTATGTACTTGTATGGTTTCTCTCAGTCATACCTACATCCTCTTCACTACTCTTTCTTATTCGATTTCCTTGATTTTGAAATTTCATTTGGTATTCCATGATAATAAATTCCTTCAGTGACCTCTATGATTAGACAACCTTGACTATTGGGAGTAAATGAAAATTGACTATCCGGAAGAATGAAAGTCCTATATAAGGATGTTTTTTTAAAAAATAAATAAATAAATAATGGTAGTAGCAAAGGTTCAGGATCTAATAATGGAATTATAGCCTCAGAAAAGGTAATCCAGTGATTGATGAATCACTTGAGGGTGATAAGAAATTATCCTTAGAGGAATGGTTGGTTGAAATTTGAATTATGGCGCCTGGACGAGTCTAGTGTTCCTTAAATTGACCTGAATTATCAATTGTTCAATGTAGATGGGTGATATAGCCAGCCAAGTCTTGTAGTATATTAAAGTGGATGTGGTAATTGAGTAGTGATAGGAAGTTAGTCAGTTGCTGTTATATTGAAGAGTCATGTAATGATGTTTAGTTTCATTATATTTTAGTCTTCCTGAACTGTTGTTAATTCTGCTACTGTCATTGTTGTTGTGATTTCTAGTGTTGTTAATCTAGATTTCTTTTAAAAGTGGACCCCGATATTAAAGACATGAGTACTGTGATTGGGCAACATTTTCCTGATACAGGTGCACCGTTTAAACAGTGATATCTTTTGCCAAATATTTTTGTTATGTTTTGAATAAACTCATTTATATATATCTCAGGAAGATGCCACCCAATCAAGCTACCCATTTTAAAGAAAATAGTAGTAGTTTTACGGAGCGTCCGGTTATAAATGAAATTCTAGCCTTGTTGCGCCAGCAGCAGCAACAACGATTGCAGCTAATCACACAGGTTCAGCAGCAACAACTACTATTGCAGCAGCAACATCAAGGAGCAAACCAAAGTGCTAGTTTCAAATCCTTTCAGAACGTGAACCCTCCTGAGTTTAAAGGTGAACCTAATCCAGTAGCTGCTGGAGCATGGTTAAAAGAAATGGAGAAAGCCTTCAACCTCGTCCAAGTAAGTGATAATCTTAAAACTGAGTATGCAAGCTACTTCTTAAAGAATGAAGCAAACTATTGGTGGGAGTCAACTAAGGCATTAGAGAGAGGAGGCCCTGTTCCCTGGGAGAGATTTACCGAGTTGTTTCTTGAGAAATATTTCCCTGACTGTGTGCGGAGTCAAATGGAGATTGAGTTCTTAGAGCTGAAGCAAGGAGACAGAAGCGTAGCGGAATATGAGGCCAAGTTTACCGAATTAGCTAGATTTGCGCCAGACTATGTAAGCTCTGAAGCTCAAAAATCCAAAAGGTTCCAATAGGGACTGAAACCTGAGATTCAGAGTGGAGTTGTAGTCTTACAACTAAAGACTTATACCTCAGTAGTTCAGGCAGCCATGGTTATAGAAAGTGATCAGAAATTGACCGCCAAGGAAAAAGAAAGGGAGAAGCGGAAAGTGGATGTTATGGAAGAAAAACAAGATCAAGAAGAATTCAGCCAAGGGTTTCAGAAGCGATTTGAAAAGAATACAAACAGAAGATTTAGAAGACAGACTTTATTCCAAACTGGGTCTGGTGCCCCTTTAGTTGCTTCTGTTCCAACCAAATTAGTAAAACCGGTAGTGGATTTTACGTTGTATGGTAGGAGTCACAATGGTCAGTGCAAAGGGAATGATAAGTGTTTTAGATGCGGTCGGAAAGGCCATTACGCGTCAGAATGTAATTCAGAAAGTCCAAGAATCACTTTCTATAACTGTGGTAAAGTTGGGCACCTTGCTAGGAGTTACAGGACCATTACTCAAAGCAGTGTTGGAGGTAGTGCATCCCAAAGACCAATATCCAGTACAACTAGAGCCAGAACCTTTAAGATAACCGGAGGATCCATGGCTCGAGACTCGAATGTAGATACAAGTATGTTTTCTCTTAACTCTGTACTTGTTAAGGTTTTATTTGATTCAGGAGTATCCTAGTCTTTTATACTTAAGAATTGTAACATAAGAAAGACATTGCAAAGGTAATATAACAAGATAAGGAGTCTCTTCCAATTATACAAGCAAAGAAATCATTAAAACAAGAAAGTAAAGTATACCTAGTACGGGTAATGAATATGAGAGTTAGAAGAAATTCAGGTGGTAAATGAAGTTCCATGGATCCTTCTAGACAAATTACCAATATTACCTAGATTATGATATAGAGTTCCTATTGGTTCAACACCAGAGTTGAGCCAGTGACAAAAGTCTCTTATCGTATGACCTGGTATGAATCGAGTAAATGGTTAAGGAAACTTCAGGATTGTGAGATAAAGTAAAAATGAGATAAGGTGTATTTCGTGTTGTGTACTAATATGGTTTATATAAAAGAAGAAGGGATGTGTGAAGTTACGTACAGATTATCAGAGGTTTAAAAAGTTGACGAATAGGAATAAGTAATTCCTGCATAGAAATGATTATCTATATAACCCAATAAAAGGAACATGTTGATTCTTGGAGGATGACCTAAGATCAGACTACCGTCAGCTAAAGGTAAGCCTGAGGTCATACTAAAGACTGTATCTAGAGTAAAGTATGGATATTATGAGTTCTAGTGAGATTATTTGGATTAACGAATGCATTAGTCGTATTTGAAGATTTATTGAACAAAGTATATAAGGAGCACCTGCATAAGTATAATTGTATTTATTGATAACATCTTCAGCTATTTAAAATCTAGAAAATCCATATAGAATACCCAAGGATTTCTCTACGAAAATTAGAAAAGTTACAAGAATTGTTGGATCCTGAATCAGTTCACTAAATTATGAAAATAGAATGTTGATTGGGAAAGGTTAAAAGTAACTCATGGTATCTAAAGGGTGAATGCGAATTTGGGTCAGAAGGATAGGGATAAAAGTTGAAACATTTATATCTCTGGAAGTTTCGCCTTGGAAAGGAATAATAAGATTTGAGCAGAAAAGTAAGCTAAGCCTAGGAATTTGTGTGAGGTATTGAGGAAAGTAGGTAAAGTCGTCTATGAGCTGGCGTTGTTGCCATAGAGGTAGTGTATTTCTAGTGCATTTTGGGTCTTTGTGTCCAAGTAATATATTCTTTATTTAATGAAAACAGGGTATATGACCCAGTTTAGATCCTCGATCATAGAAAGCGAGACCTCAGGAATAAGTTTATTCCTATAGTGAGTATGTTTTGGAAGAATTCCCGAATAGAAGGTTCTCCTTGAGAGTTATAGTCAGATATGCTTGACAAATATCCTCACTTGTTTAGTTAGATCAGATTCTAAGGACATAATCTTTTTAAGGGGGGAAGGATATCACGACTCGTGCATTTTGTATTATTTAAATACGTAATTATGGAATTATTAAATAAATAAAATATGTGTATGACTTATGTCAGCTCGGTGTTGTTTTATTATTATCTATGTGAGATTTATTGTGTACCGGGTTGTTTGTGTAATTAATTATTGAGTTGTACTGAATTGTTTTTACTTTTAAAAGTGGATTTAATGCAAATTTATTTGCATAAATATTTGGAATGTCTCTAAATGTGTTTTTATGATTTTATAATTACAATAAATGTTTTTGGGATTTTATAAAATTTACAAATCAATATTTTATCAATTATTGAGCCCTGTATGATTTTCTGATTTCATTTATTTGTAAAATCCGTATTTAATTCCATAATTTTTCAAAAATTGTGAAACTCATATTTATTTAAGTTCGAAATATTATGAGAATTTTAAAATTATTTTGGGAATTTTCAGATTTAATTTCACCCGCGCGTTGATTCGTTAAATTGTTAAAAGCGGGTATAAATCACATTTCAGAAATTATTTTAAAATTATGAAATTTATATTTTTATAAACTTCGGGGTATTTGTATCATTTTAAGAATTTATTTAGAATTTTCAGGATTATTTTTATCCGCACCTTATATCGTTAAACCAATTAAAACGATACAGAAATAAGGCCATTCAGAGAGGTAGTACACGTGTTTGAACCTAGAAAATCAAACAAAAACGTGTCAGTTGCTCACACTTGTGTTGCTGTGTGTTATTATCTGATAAATATTAAAAAAAAATAGATACAAACACAGTTCTCTCTCTCTCTCTCCCATTCTTCCATCTCTCTCGCTGTTTAATCTCTCTAATCTCTCTCGCCTCCCTTTTGAATCTCTCTTGATTACTCTCACTTTCTCTCCCTTCTCTTTCCCTCTTTCTTCTCTGCCTTTGTTCTTACATTTCCCCCCCATTTTTCGGTAAGTTCCGGCCATTCATTCCGGTTTCTAGTTGGATTTATTCATGTTGATTGTATATATACACGCTTGTGTGTATATATCCATTGTGGTGTTGCCCTGTTCTTTTGCTGCCTACTTTCTTTCCGGTTTCCGCCATTTAAAATTCCGGCAAGGTGGCCGGGGGTGAGTGTGTGTTGATTGTGTGCTGTGTTGCGTGTGTGTTCTGCTTGCGCTGCGTGTGATGTGTTTGCTGCGTGGTTGTATTTTCGTTGGTGATGTGCTTTATGTTAGTTTGATTCGTTTTAATTGTTTATGCGGAATAAATTTCTAGACTGCTTTCATGAAACAATAAATTATTTCGTGCGGGAAAATATTATCGTATTTAATTGGCGATGTTTCGCGTTGGAAACCCGAGAATTAATCGGGTACCCGCGAAATTTTGCCGCCGTCCGCGATGACTTTTTACGAGCGGACGGTGGACCGTGATGATATAATCTGAGTCCTATAATTATTGAAAGAATATTTAGCATATCAAATTAATTCTCGGAGTGAATAATGTGTTATGTTATATCGAAGTTGGATTAATATGTGTGATCGTAAATTGTACAATTAATTGGGTTGGATTGTTTGATTGTTGTGATTGACGTCGAATTGTTTCGACGGGTAGTCCGATAAACAAAGGAGATGCTGTCCGATTTCTGGGAAATCGAACTACGGAAATACGGGAGCGTATCCAATAATTATCAAGGCGTCGAACGAATATATACATATAAGAACATATGTTTTATACAAAACCTGATTGTATGTTGTGGTGAAATATTTTGCCAAAACCAATAACCCTAATTTCATAAAATAACGAGTATACGTATTTTATGAAAATGAATGCTAAATCAAATTTTCGAGAACATAAACCCTAACTGATGCATGTATTACAATAATGTATGTATTACGAGTCGAGTTTTGTTAACGTACGGGTAGATTGTTAGCGAGGATATGTCAAACATACCTGGATGTCTAACATAAGGGTTTTCGACCCTGTAGGTTCTAGTGGGAAGATCGAAAGTGGATGTTATGCTAAGGATAACCTAGTGGACAGTCGACGAACTCAGTAGGGTTTCAATCGAAGAACCTAAGTGTTGAAGTCGAATCCAAGGTGACTTAGTGGTTAGACGATAAAGCATGAGCGTCCGAGCCGGCTTAGAGTCGATCATTAATAGTTATAAAGCTCTGCAAGGCAAGTACCCCTGACCATTCTTTTATGGTTCAGTATATATGAATAGCTAATGTTTTAATCTCATAATGGAACAGAAAAGATTTAAGTTACGTATCCCATGTAGTTATAAATCATTATTTTTGAACTTGTTTTGGGGAGAATTAACCTCGAAAGGTACCTATCTCGAATGAAAATGATTGCAAACTGGATTTACATAGGTGTGCTGGTAAAACCAATGGTTTTGAAATGAGATAGGTACAAGTATTTTTGGAAACTGGATTAAGAGAGTGCTTTGATCCACCTATATCGTGGAATGTGTTGATACCCATGGCAACACGGATGACAGGTTGATACCCGTGGTAACACGGATGACAGGTTGATACCCGTGGCAACACGGATGACAGGTTGATACCCGTGGCAACACGGATGACAGGTTGATACCCGTGGCAACACGAATGACAAGTTGATACCCGTGGCAACACGGACGAATTGATGATTCCTGTCATGGGATAGTTGAGTTTAAAAATGGACATAGCATATTAGTTTTGTTATCCAGTTTATACATGTTTTTACTTGTTTTGTAGCAAGTTACAATTTCTGTTCCGATAATTGCTTTATCATAAGTTATTTTACTTGTTATTCATATAGTGGTACTGCTGAGCAATTGATTGCTCACCCTTGCAAAATGTTTTATATTTGTATTACAGATACCTAGGAGATTCTTTCGCGGTAGTCAGGGCAGAGTTCCAGTTCCTTCCGTGTCAGGCTCCTCTGAGGTTGTTGTGTCAGACCAAAGGCGGTCTATCGAGTTGCTGTATTAAGTTAGTTGTGTCAGTATGGTTTGTTGTAAATTGGTTTGTATAGTTGTAACCTAAATCATACTTAAACCTGGAAAAGGTCTTGATAAAGGGGTCATGGTTATATATTAATAATATTTTCGATTACGTGATGTTTATTATTATTTTTGTTGGTGACGTCAACTCCTGACCCCGGGGTTGAGACCGTCACAACTGTGATGGAATTTGATACTTTGCAGCTGACTGCAGAAAAGCAAAAGCTGAGAAGAAACAGGCCTTGATCATAAAGAAGAAAAATTATGATGATTTATCAGATTCAGATGATGGTGTTAACTATGCTCTCATGGAAAATGCTGATACTGAGACTGACACCACTGAATTAAAGGTACCTCAAACCACCCTTGATTTTGATACTGATGATATCCATGAATTAACACCGTTTCTTAAATCTTTGCATGTTAGTTATAGGGATCAAACCTTAGAGAATTATAGAATCAAGAGTGAAAACTCTGTTAAAGAAAAGGAATGATCACCCAGAGTTGCTTTCCATGCTAGAAATTTTAAAAAAAGATAGTGTTGTTTATGTCCAAGAAACACTGTTAGAAAAGCATGCTTATCTAGAAAATGAGTTAGTTAAAGAAATAGAGGTTATTAATCTTTGGACTAACTTAGGAAAAACAACTCAGGAGATATTAGAAAATGGCTGTTGGGGATCAGGATTAGGATATGCTAAAAGATTTAATTCTAATAAGAAGAATGGAAAAGAAACTGAGAGAACTAAACCAGTAAATTCTGATATCAAGGGAAAATTGAACAAGGTTTAGTTGAAGCCCATTAAGTTTAATTCAAATGCTGATACTGTTAAGTCAATTTATGAGGAAGGTTCAAGCTTAGCACCTAAGTCAAACTTAAGTACTGATAAAAGTGAACAGGTTCACTCAAAATCAGTAAATATTGGTTTAATGACTCAGAAACAGCTTAAGCAAAAGCTGCAGGAAGTTCACATGAAAGACAAGGAGAAAAAGCCTAGGAAAAACAGAAATGGTAAAGTATGAGTGAATAAAAATGGTAATTTTGTAACTGCTCCCAATGCACCTAGAAAGACATGTTTGAACTGTGGTAGTACTAATCATCTTGCTAAATTTTGCAGGAAGAATAAAGAGATAAATATTGTTCCTCTCAAATAAGAGTTTAGGAATAGAACAGTTAGATATAAGCCACAGAGTCCTTGTTTTCACTGTGGAAGTGTGTGGCACTCTATTTATACATGTAAAGAGTATCACAGTTTATATTATGATTATTATGAACTGAAACCCTCTTTGAATAAAGCAAATCTGTTTCTGAATGTGTAAATACTGATAATAAGGATGTTAACATAAACTCTGATATTAAGTCTTTTGCTACATATGTTAACAAACTCAAAAAGACCAAAGGATCTAAGCATGTCTGGGTCCTTAAAAACACTAACTGATTTTAAAATGCTGATTGCAGGGTAACAGGAGAAATTTACTAGTTTTGGACAGTGGATGTTTAGGACATATGACTGGTTATAAATCCCTGCTATCAGAGTTTAAGGAGGAAGCTGACCCAAGTGTTTCTTATAGAGATGACAACTTAGGAAAAATCTTGGGATATGGAAAAATCAAATCTGGGAATGTCATCATTGAAAATGTAGCTCTGGTTATAGGACTTAAACATAACTTGATCAGTGTGAGTCAAATCTGTGACATAGATTACCATGTGAACTTTTATAAGAAACATTGTGAGATTGTCAGTGAATTTGATGGCAAGGTTGCAATGACTGGTGTAAGACATGGTAACTTATATGAAGCTAGGGTCTCCATAAATACTGATGAATTAGAAGTTTGTTTGCTTAGTAGAGCATCTGTGGAAGATAGCTGGAACTGGCATAAAAGACTTTCTCACCTCAACTTCAATAACATCAATGAAATTGTGAGAAAAGATCTAGTGAAAGATTTCCCAATGCAGTATTTACTCCTGATGGGTTATGTGATTCATGCCAGAAAGCCAAACAAAGGAAAACATCTTTCAAGAGTAAAATTGAATCCTCTATTCTTGAACCATATCATCTACTTTATATTGATCTCTTTGGTCCAGTCAATGTTGTGTCAATTTCCAAGAAGAGGTATGCACTTATAATTGTTGATGAATATACAAGATACACATGGGTGTACTTTTTGCATACCAAAGATGAATCTCCATCCATTCTTCTTGATCATGTGAGAGAACTGGAAAAAGGATCGACACACAAAGTGAAAATCATCAGAAGTGATCATGGAACTGAATTCAAGAACACTTCTATGGAAGAGTTCTGCAAATTCAAGGGGATAAAACAAGAATTTTCTACTCTTGGAACTCTACAACAAAATGGAGTTGTTGAAAGAAAGAATAGAACTCTCATAGAAGCTGCAAGAACCATGCTAGAGGAAGCAAGATTGCCTACCTATTTGGAGGCTGAGGCTGTGCAAACTACTTGCTTCACACAGAATGCAACTTTGATCAAAAAGCATGGTAAAACACCATTTGAGATGGTAAAGGGATATAAGCCAAATTCGAATTACTTTCATATTTTTGGTTGCAAGTTTTTTGTTCTTAAAACTCATCCACAATAGCTTACCGAATTTGATCTAAAAGCTGATGAAGGTATTTTTGTGGGATATCCATTGTCTACAAAATCCTTCAGAGTTTACAATCCGAGAATAAGGACAATCATGAAATCTATACATGTATCTTTTGATGACAAAAAGATTACAGGTCTAGAAGATGCATATGACCATAATGAGTTGATATTTGAAAATGAAGTACCATATGCTAACAGCTAAATCCTGAGATTCTGAAAAGTCCTGATACAGTAAATCCTGATATCACTCAAAGCTCTGATGATCCACATGACAGTGGAAATTCTGCAAATACTGAAGCATATATTGAGGGGGAGCAACATGATTCAAATCCAGAGTCTTCTTCAAGTGATTCAACTCAAAGAACATCAGTAAATAATTCATCAGACACTAATTCCTCAAACACTGATGAGTCAAATACTGATAGCACTGGGAATACTGATTCAGGGGGAGCATCAGGAAACGATAATGGTACAAGTCAAAGAAATATTAGAGAGTTCATGGATCGAAGGGAGGTTCTTTTTCAAGGAGTCAACTTCCATCTGCAAGAAAATGGTCTAAGTCACACACACCTGACTTAATCATTAGAAATCCTGATAGTGGTGTAAGAACCAGAAAACCCACTCAAAATGAATGTCTCTACTATTCTTTTCTATCTCAAATTGAACCAAAGAAAGTGGAAGAATCTCTTCAAGATGCTGATTGGATTACAGAATGCAAGAGGAGCTTAATGAATTTGAAAGAAAAAAAGTCTGGACTCTTGTGCCAAAACTAAAGAACAGATCAATTATTGGTACAAAGTGGGTGTTCAGAAATAAAACTGATAGTGAGGGCATCATTATAAGAAATAAAGCAAGACTGGTAGCAAAGGGTTATTCTCAACAAGAAGGCATTGATTATAATGAGACTTTTGCTCCAGTTGTAAGGCTTGAGGCAATCAGAATTTTTCTAGCCTATGTTGCTCACAAGAAGTTTAAAGTGTTCCAAATGGATGTAAAGAGTACATTTCTAAATGTTGAACTTGAAGAGGAATTTTAGGTTGAACAACCTCTAGGGTTCACAAATCCAAAATATCATGATCATGTCTATAAACTGGATAAAGCACTCTATGGGCTAAAATAAGCTCCAAGAGCATGGTATGAAACACTTGCTCTATTTCTATTAGAAAGTGATTTAACAAGAGGTACAATTGACAAAACTCTCTTTTATAAATACCATGGTAAGGACTTGTTATCATTTTTGGTTCTACTAATGATAAACCTTGTGAGAGATTTGAAAATCTAATGCAGTCTAGATATCAAATGAGTATGATGAGAGAATTGAGTTATTATCTGGGTTTACAAGTAAAACAGACTGATGAAGTATTGTGCAAGACATGCATGTACTATAACAAGACTAATATTGACAACCCTAAGATTTAGTTGTATGATAGTCTAAATCTGTATTTTGTATTGTATTACTTGAGTCTGTAAAAATGTTAAAGATGATACTAGAGTATTTTTCTGTGAAAAGTCTCAAGCCTAAGAATAAACTATGGAAGAAGATCAACAAAATCATGCCTCAAAGAAAAGGTGAAGAAGCTTGGAGTTGAATAAATCTGTTTTAGGAAAATTGTTCTAAGTCAAGATATCTACAAGTCACAGATCAAGTCATATAGAGAAGTCATTCGAGAACTCCAGAATGACTTATCGAGAAGTCCAAAATGGATTATAGAGAAGTCTCAGAGATGTCGACAAGTCAAATGAAGATATGAAGATTGGAGATATCGACAAGTCATTTATGCATATAGAGAACTCAGAGATATCGACAAGTCAAAATGAAGATATGAAGATTGGAGATATCGACAAGTCAATTTCTCATTAAAGATCTCAGAGATATCGACAAGTCAAAATGCATATAGAGATCTCAGAGATATCGACAAGCCATTTCTACATGCAGAGATTTAGAGACCTCGACAAGTCTAGTTCACTTATAGAGAACTTAGAGATCTCGATAAGTCAAATTCATTTATAGAGAAATCAGAGACCTTGACAAGTCAAAAAACTTATAAAGAACTTTGAGATCTCGATAAGCCATTATACTTATCGATATGTCAGTATTCTATACAACAAACTGGAGATCTCGATATAAACCTCAAGTATAGAATACAGATAAGTTACAGATTCAAGATTATCAATCAAAAAATGATCTAATCACTTAGATTGAAAAGTCTACAAAAGCATCTTGAAGAGTGCGAGATCAAGGCCAAGATTAACTGATAAAGGAAAGTCAGAGACCTACACGATTTGCAAAGATTCATTAAGCCAGAAATGGAAAGCTTTAGAGATAACTTAAAGTAGGGTTTAATACATCTTATTGCATGCTGTGTAAACCTATGTTTACTAATCTATAAAGTAAAGATTGGTCCTTTGCTTTTAAATGCAACAAACAGATCTAAATTTTGTACTACTCTCTCAAGATAGAAGTTGAGTTCGTTACTTACAAAGAACCCAGAAATTTGTAGCAAGACATAATTAATTTTAATACAAAGTTAAGTGAGTTTTGAAAATACTGTGTTTGTTGCGCATGCTTTATTAATTCTATTAAACACAATATCTCTACAAATGAATTTGCTTTGTTCACCATCCATAAAAGGTTGAAAAAGGCTAAAAATATTTAAAACACATTCACCTCCCGTGTTGTATTCAATATCTAGCAAGTGGAAGATATTTAGCATCTATGACCCCAATTAATCCAAGATCTTTTAAGGTTACAATTCTAGAAATAAGATATCCAAATTCCATAAATAAAATTTCCACTTTCTTTTAAAATTCTTTTCAACAAATTCCAACCTTAAACTTAACCCGCTAGTATAACTTCGAAAAGATGTATACTAGGCCCAAATACAATACACAACTATAATATAATATAATATAAACAACTTTACATAACAAGACTTACACTAGTCCATAAACCCTGGGCCAACCACCTTCCAAAAGCTTCTTCCTTTTCTTTCTCGAATTATGCAGCTAAACAGCGCAAGCTAATCCTCACTGGAGGTTAAATTTAAAAACAGGCAAGTATGAGCGAAAGAAATGCTCAGCAAATTCATTATAGAGTATATATGGTCGTTTTAATATAAAACCGACATCTGCATCAGAGCAGAACATTTAAATTTCATAATTGCTGAATTAGAAAATTTAGTTAAGGAATCCCATAATTGATTCCTCCTCAGTATTCAAAATCCTTTTGGTATTTTTGAGCGAAAGGTTTCAGCAATACTTTGAATCTTGACGAGAATAAAACTTGTAAAACTGTGTTTACGGAAATATCGTAAACAACGATAACATGAAATAATGATTATGGACTGAATTATAAACTTTATTCAAAACCGAACTCTTGATATTAATACTCATTTTGTTGTCATATCAAATTAGATATCAATACGAACTTTGATGCTCACAACATACCAGCGCTAAAGTAAGGAAGTCAACATCAATCATCTATATCAATACCACTTTTGATATTTAACAATAACCTAAATATCAACATCTATCAGAAACTGAATTAAAACTGTATTTCACCTTTTATTCAAAATAGAAACACTGGATAAATCATTTAGTATATGATTGTCAAAAACAATATAATAATTTAGATTGGGATCTTTCACCGATGGACGTACTATCGCATGCTGATCAACCTGTGTGATAGCACAAGGTCATGATTCATAGAAACATGTCCCCAAACCACAAGTACTCAAATAAAAAGGCACTATATCTGCCTGTGACATAAATTGTGTCATAATATTTCATATAACACTTAGCAATAGCCCTCCGCTGGATCGTCCGCCCCGGTCACTTACACATTGATCCAATCTTAAAACCTTTTATTGATAAATTCAGTAATTTGATAAGTAAAACACTTATAAATTCAAAATCCAACCAAATCATCTTATAACCTTTTATTGATAAATTTAGTAATTTGATAAGTAAAACACTTAAGTATTCTGAACACAGAATAGCAAGAGAGTACTTGCATAGTAAACATTTAATTCAGCGATATGTAAAACATTTATTTATTCTGAACTGAGAATAGGAAAGGAATACTTGCATAATAGAAATCAAAATAAATATCACTTGAACAATAAGTGATGATATGGATACTTGCCTTTGGGTTTTTAGCAGTTAGTCACACTCGCAATAACACAATCCCTCATTCTGACATCTTATGGCATCACAGTCTTTCCTTTCGATAATTCACTGACGCGCTGCTCCTGCGATTGCTAGAAGCCAAATATCGAATATCATTCCATTTTACTCTTTCCAAAGCCTGGTCCTGATCAATTCGAATGATTCACATCTATAATTAAAAGATACAACCTTAATCGTTTACATGATAATTACTCGATGAACTGGGTGTCAAAATCCTATCGTCTACCCATACGATAGCCCACACATAAAGAAGACAGTCATATACAAGACACTTGACCCACGTACACACGTATTTCACATAGCACATAATCATATAAGCCACGTATCACATAATTCATATCACATATGACTTAGTTCGTCAAAAGGTTCGATGTGGTATTTTTAAAACTGAAATCAGGTCAAAAATATGATTTATCAATCAATAATCGACTCAGAATGATTCGTAAAATAAGCGACCTTTCGAAACAAAAGAATTTGGGTCTCGAAAGTATATTTAATGAAATCGGAATATTTTTCTGAGTCTATACATGTTCATTTCATATTAAACGGACGAACGATTTATTTATTACGAATAAAAGAAGAATAAGTCAATTAATAATAATATTAATTGATTTTAATATACCTAAATATATTTTTTAAAAGCTCAAAATAATTTTTAAATCATTACTTAGGAAGAATAAGAATTAAAAATGACTTTTCCATAATTTTTGGAAATAAAATAAAATTAATACAAATTATCTAAATAAACTAATTAATTATCAAAATAATTAATCAATTTAAATGTATAAAATTTTCAGATTTTTGAATGTAATAAAAGAAAATAATTTTTGGAATTTAAAATAATTAAGCAAATGATTTTTTGAATTTAAGAATAATAATTAAATGATTTTTGAATTTAAGAAAAAGATTTTTGAAAATAGTGTTAGGAAATGAAAAACACACAGAGGAGGGGGTCGGGTGAATGTGTTTTACTGTTATTTGGTACTGTTTGTATTCAACCCCCCCTTCTACAAACACATTGGGACCTAACAATTGGTATCAGAGCCTTCTGATTAACGAACAAATCAAGATCCTAGACTTTTGTGATTTTTCAACTCCTTGAATTTTTATTTATTCAAAAATTCATAATGACTTCACATAAAGTTGGAACCGTTAAAATTCCACAATTTGATAAAGAGAATTATATCATGTGGAAGAAGAAGATGCTATTATTTTTACAAGTTGCAAATCCCAAATATTCAAACTTGTTAAAGAAGGGTATAAAAACTCCGATGGTTATTGAACCGGAGGTAATAATAGATGGTGTGGTGACTACTAAAGCTAGAACCTATCCAAAAGAGCCCGAAGATTTTACTCCTGCTGAGAAGGAAGAAGCCTCCTTGGATGCCAGCCTTCAATTAATATTAATTGATTCCCTTGATCCCTTGATGAACAAACATGTGATGAACTGTAAAAATTCTAAACACATGTGGGAAACTATTGAGGTAATTAATGAAGGCACAGAGGAAGTTAGGGAGAACAAGTTGGAAATCCTAACCTCTGAATATGAACATTTCAAATCAAATCCAGGAGAAGGAATTACTGAAGTGTTTGAGAGGTACAATGCGTTGATCAACAACCTGAACATCAATGGAAAGTATTATTCAATCAGGGAGGTCAACAAAAAGTTCCTTTTAACACTGCCAGCTCATCTTGAACATAGAATCACTGCCATTAGAGAAGCTAGAGATCTGAGTGAGATTTCTTTGGACAGGCTCTATGGAGTGTTAAAAACTTATGAGTTGGAGCAGATTCAACAGAAGGAAGTCTACGGGAAGGATAGAATGGTCAGCACATCTACTGCACTTGTAGCTGAAGGTCAACAACAACAACAATCTCAACAATTAGAAAGAATGGTACAGTTTTCCAAGGGTGAGGAAAATGAGTTAGTAGCAGAATATGATCCTCCTACTACAAATCAATCAAGTGATGATTTTTATTCCTTGGAAGAGCTGGAGCAATTGGAAGACGAATCAATGGCCCAAATTGTCAAGAGATTCTCTAATGTCAGATTCAGGAGGAATCCCAAGCTTAAGTACAAGTCCAACTACAACAAATTCCAGAAAGGTGGATCTTCATCCTCTAACACCAGCAGTGGTGGATACAAAACAGGGATGGTTGATCGAAGCACCATTAGATGCTATAACTGTAATGAGTTGGGACACTTTGCCACAGAATGTAGGAAGCCAAAGCAAGTAAGAAAGAACTCTGAAAGGGCTTATCTGGCAAAGGGAAGAAGCTGGGATGATACTGACAGTGAAGATGAAGATGAAGGAAATCTTGCTCTTATGGCTATTGATGGAAAAGCTTCATCGTCAAGAATAGAGGTAAAACTTTCTGATGCTGAAATGGTTTATCATCTAAGAGGTAACTTAGATTGTGCACGTCGTGATAATGAACTGTTAAGTTTAAAGATCACAGACCTTGAGAAAGAGGTCAATGAATTAAGACTTGTGCATATTAATCAAGACAAATTAAAAGAACAGGTATCTTTTCTAGAGAATAGAGTTGACTGTTATAGAAAACTCGAAACTATTCTCAAAGACAAGATCACCGGTCTTGAGACTAAGGTTAGAGCCTACTTCAATTCTTGTTCGAAGGCTAAAGAGTTCTACAGTAAGCAAGCTGTTAATCAAACATCTGGAATAGGATATGATTATAATGTTGCTATTGGAGAATTAGGCATAAACTCCCCTCCTCATGTCTGTGCTAAAGGGAGGGAAGTACCACATGTGCTTAAGGGTGTTGATGAACCCCTCTATAAAGCATCAATTGCTGAACCATTTGATGCGACCTCTTCTGTTATTTAAGAAGAAATACGTGCTGAAGATCATGCTAATGAGAAGATTATTTCCAAGTCAAGTGAGTCGAAAGTTCCAGTCAAAGTTGTGAAAGCAACTGAGACTAACTCAGACACACATGAGTTGGATAACAATAATGCCATGTCTACCATGCATAAATTGCCTGCTGTTAATCACTCTCATAAAGCATGTGGTGTTGCTAATTGTATGTCTTGTGCTTTTAATATGATGTATGCTTATTTTAATGGTAAGCATGTGTCTAATGATAAGACTACTCCTCGTCAGCATGTGAATAACAAGAAGCATGATAGGTCTAAGACTGCTAATCCTTCTAAGGCTAGAAAGGAGACATTTGTGCCTAAGCTTAAACAGAAATTTGTTAAGGCTGTTTACAAGGTCAAATGTTCAGTCATTGAGGATGTTGAGATCGTTAAAATTAAAAATGTTGTTTTGCCTGACAAAGGACAATTCTACAAGTATGCCGGGCCCAACCAAGTTTGGGTTCCGAAGAAGGTCTAATCCATTTGAAGTGCATGGCAGTATACAGGTGTAACCGGTGGATTCTTGACAGTGGATCATCAAGACATATGACCGGAGATAGAGCCCTGCTATCAAATGTGGATTGAGAAAGCTGGCCCCCTGGTTACCTTTGGAGATAACAGCAAAGGTTTATCTGAGGGATATGGCTGTTTGCAAGCTGGGAATGTTATCATTGTAATTTTGTATATTGTGCTAGGTTATTATCAGGAAGCAATATCTAACATATAGCACCAGTGACGAGACTTGAGAATATTACGACATATCAGACACCTGCTGCACATTACACGTGGAATTGTACTCTAGTAAGATGTGTACAAGTGTACTCCTGGTTGGTAAGTCAAAAGAGGAAGTCAATGCACCACAGTTCATGGACTTTGCAGCTGCAGATCTATTGGACTATGCAATTTCTTCTTCACAATCTCACTTCAGGTTGGTATGAACTAGTGTACTACTCAAGCAATCGTCAAGAACATGGTATGGCACTCTAACTGAAGTTATTGTTTAATATGAACTAGTAGAGTCGTCATATTTTTAACTCTCTTATCACTAGGCACAATCATATTGTTTTATATGTGCAGTGGTATATTGATAATGCAACATAACAATTAGTATCTAAAGTACTTGACAAGTATCGGTCAATGATATGTTGTTAACATTATGTTGCAGATATTTGTAAGCTTTTGACATGAATGAGAATTACTTAGACTTTACCCTAAGTGATCAATGTTTTATCAAAAACTCATTCATATTGAAAAACAAAATTAAACTTCTTTCTACATTAGTGATTTCTTATTTCATGTAAAATCTTTTAAAATCACTATTGTAAATCATTTTCTCTCTATTACCATATATTCTGTGTTACAGGTTCAGTCTCCAATGACTTTCTTTCATTGACAGTCATGAGGTTGAAAACCCACAACGTCTATCCCAGACTGTAAAGACAAACACAAAAACAGAACCAACCAACACTCTCTTACCACTAAATGTAGTATGAATGAGCGTGAGGGAGATAGTGCCTAGTGCACCACATAAGGAAGGTTCTGTAGTCAACCCAGTAGCTCTGTCTCCTACATAGATGAGTAGTATTTAAACCGAGACAACTGCTAGCCCCCATACATCTTCTCAAAAAGATGTAATGGCTGAAAAGGCACAAAAACAGTTACTAGATTCATTCTCTCAACAGGGTGCGTCTATTGAATTTTGCCTGTCGGCCAAGGTATCCGATGTAGTGTCACCACTTCAAATATAATCAATTCTTGATGCACAAGGAGAGGTTACACACACAAAGGATGAGTTGACGGAAACAAGAGCTTCGACCATTTTAAGGTCAGATTCGATTGTTTAAGGTTCGTTAATGGACCAATTGCCTTTACAGGTGTTAGAAGAGGATACTGATCCAAAAGCCATATGTCAGTGGTCAGTGTCTACCGCCCCAGGCTTAAATCCCCTGGATGCATCTGCGGATAGTGGATCTGACATAGGCGCAGATCGGCAACTTGTTGACAATGATTCAGATATTACCTGATAAGTCACAAGGAAATGTCTTCACAGACATTAGAAGGGAACTTTGATCTTTATGCTAAATTCGTTGGATCATTGTTTACCTTCCCAGAATTCAAATCTGGAACCCTAAAAGGGAAACTTGCAACTTGTAGATTATGACTCAGATTTATCTGACGAGTTTAACAAGGATGGGGATTTGTGAACTCCCATTGCACCACCTGTGACCTCCTTAAGGATGGCTAAAGTGATTTTCCTTGCAGGTACAGCTGGATTATGGAGCTATGAGAGAAGAGTGATACACTTGTGAGAATGAGTGTAAACACGAGTGGAGAGAAGAGTGAAACACATGTGAGGTACACTAAAACACAATCACACACTCACAGTGAGGAAGAAAGAGAAACTACTTGTTATTTCTTTTCCAACCAAGTGAAATATGAGAACTCCTTCAGACGACGGCATACATTCCTTCTTTAAGGGGGAGATAAAAGCTTAAGTAATAGTTTGGAGGATTCCTCAACTAAGGGGGAGAAATAGCAGGGAGGAAGAAAAAGATCCTAAAAATGTACACTACACCACACCATTGTTGTTTGTAACTACGGATCCTATTGTACGGGAGAGGTGGTAAACACAAGGTGATTTTCTAGTAAGGGAAGAAGCTGTTAGGGGAGTACCATTGGTTTTTATCTGCGGATCCTATTGTACGGGAGAGGTGGTAAAACGAAGGTGATCTTCTTTAATCAGTTGATTCTCATAGGGGGAGAAGCAAGAGAGATATGGGCTTCTCAACAGGAAATGTGGTTGTACAAATGAAGATGGAACTACTTGAAGATATGTTCAGTCTAGAGGAACATCTACTTGGAATCTGGAAAATTTTAAATCTAGTCCAGAACTTTTCTACTATTTACTTTGCATTTCTGTTTATATCTTTTTCTTATTTGTTAGTTGAGTTATCCTCTAGGTATTTGTGTGTTATTGTCTAACAAACAAATAGGGGGAGATTGTAAGTCATATGTCATAGGCCTATTTGTATATTCGAGGATTCAACTCAACTCAAATAAGAATATAATAAGTAAATAGTGGATCGACCGTCAAAGAGATCTCGCAAAGTAATATCTGTCAAAGGATTCAGAGACAAGGTTCATCTACAGACTTGAGGAATTAATTTACTGGAAGAAGTTCAAGAAATTGATCATGCCTCAGTGATATAAATCAAGATCGTGGATTTAATCAAGTGACAGAGATCTCGTCAGAGTATCATTAATTACAAGGATTTAATCTGAAGAAAATCAAAGCGTCAAAGTCAAGACATGAAGAAACGTCACGGAAGTTAGTCACTCATGAACCAGACAGTACATCGAGTGTCAACGTTGAAGTGGTGGAATTGATTCATAATTCTCAGTGATTTTCAGAAGATATTCAGAAGAATGGATGCTGCTCAGGGTTAGTATTAATTCTCTATTAATTAATTAAGTCATATAATTTAATTAAGTAAATAAATTATATCTGCAAAGATTAATTTATTGATTAATTAAATTAATTGATTAATTAATTCAGAATTAATTTTAGGAATTTTCAGAAGTTTAATTGGATTAAATTCAATCTTAAATCAGCAAGACAATTGAAAATGAACTAGCATGACAATCTGGATTGTCATACCGATTGTCATGCTAGTTCAAAAGATTGTCCTACCGATAGTCATGCCAGTTCAAAAGATTGTCCTACCGATAGTCATGCTAGTTCAAACGATTGTCTTGCTAGCTCAAAAGGATAGTCTCACCGATTGTCATACAAGCTTAAAGGATTGTCATTCCAATTCAATTAATTCGGCTGTTGATAAATAGAAGCAGAAATCATTCAACTCAAATATTCTCAATCATACAGAACACATTCAAGAACAAAGAAAAGAAAGCAGCCGCCTTGAAACATTTTATTTTCTTCTCTGCTTACATCAAGATCAAAATTCTAGTTTGTTAATGTTAAATCCAAACCACTAGAATTATTTATCTTGTTCTTGTGTAACAATCTAGCGGATCAAAATCCCTAGAACTTAATCTCAAATCGCGTTTAGCATTTGATTCTAATTATTGCAAAGATAGAAAAAGTTCATGTCGAATTTATTCTAGATTTGTGATAATTGATTTGAGATTAATACCTTGTAATCGATACAGTTGTTGTAACACCTTTCAAGTTTAATAATATTTTTATTTAACTTGAATTTTGTTTCACATTTTTTATTCCGCATTTATTCGATTATTTGGTACTGTTTGTATTCAACCCCCCCTTCTACAAACACATTGGGACCTAACAACTGTTTTTGTGCTTTTCTTGAATGTTTATGGTTGAACAAAGTAAATTAAATTTTGTTGTGAAATGAGTTCATGCAGAATTTAAGCTTGTAGAAAATAAAGAACACAGATCTTCAAAACTCACTTAATTTTATATTAAAATTAAGATTGTTTTGCTACAAAATTTCTAGGCTCTTTGTTGATAAAGAGCTTAGCTTCTCCTTGAGAGTGTTATAAGAAATTTGATCTAAATTGTTACAACTAACTAAAGGACCAGTGTTAACTTTATAACTTAATTAATTGCTGGTTTATACAGTGTGTAATAAGACAGCTATTAGCTTTTCTAAACTGTCACTTGTCATTTCTATTTATAGAAAAGTAGATCTTCCATTTCTAGCTTAGCATATCTTTAGCATCCCGTGTTCACTTAGATCTTCCTTTGTCAATTAATCTTTACCATTGATCTTGCACATTCTTCAAGCTGCTTTTTGTAGACTTTTCAATCCAACTGGTTGGATTGTTTGTTGATTGTTTATCTTGAATATTGAACTGGTCTGTGATTTTGTACTTTGAGAATTTTACTCGAGATCTCCAGTTTAGGCACATAGAGATCTTGCATCTCGATAAGTATAATGACTTATCAAAATCTCTAATGCTCTAGTAAATTTGACTTATAGAGGTCTCTGAGTTCTCGAATGAAACTTTAGCTTGTCGAGATCTCTCAACATCATGTCTTCACTTTGTCTTATCGATAACTTAAAGTTCTTTAGTGAATTTTGACTTATCGATATCTTTGAGTTCTCTAGTAGACTTAGACTTGTCGATAACTCAGAGTTCTCTAATGAATGTAGACTTGTCGATAACTCTGAATTCTTTAGTGAAGAAATGACTTGTCGATATCTCCAATCTTCACATCTTCGATTTGCTTGTTGATATCTCTGATTTCTCTGTAATCTTTCTGAGTTCTCTATAAGCCATTCTGGAGTTCTCGAATGACTTCTCTATAACATTAAATCTGTGACTTGTAGAGATCTTGACTTAGAGTATTTTTCCTAAAACAACTTTATTCAACTCCAAGCATCTTTATAATTCTTCTGAGGCATGATCTTCTTGATCTTCTTCCAGATAGAAAGAATTCTTAGGCTTGATACTGTTTATAGAAAAAGGCTCCAGTCTTATCTTTTGACATTTTTAAATGTTACAAGTACAAAATACAAATTAAGATAACAATACAACTTACTTAGGGTTGACAAAATGACTTAGTCTTGTTTAGATACAGGCATGTCTTGCACAACAATCTCTCCCAATTGGTGAGAAGATTGCTTAACACACATTCATGCCTGTTAATAAGACTAACCCCAAGCTAAACAGATTATAAAACGTAACAGTTCATTATTCTCCCTAGATCAGATGTCCATTTGGCTATGCTTCACACTTTGACCAGGGCCACTAATGATATTATTATCTTCAGTAATCTTTGACATCATCACTTATATATTACAATCTCCCCCAACTTGTTCATTATGTAATTATGCACAAGTTCAGATTGATGATGTCAAAACTCTAGCTAAATGCTGAAGTCAATCTCCCCAGTGCATTTAGATTTACTCTTCTCTCCCCTATCAAGAAGAGAGTATTATTGTCTGGAAAAATCCAACAAATGATTTTGCATTTGGATATATTCTCCCCCTTTTTGATATTATCTCTAGGTGGAAGGATTCAGCTAGATGCACATTGTTCAAGCTTTTGTCATTGTTCATTAGAACAATACTTGTAGCTTCAAGCTTCAGTGATTTCTGTAGTGATGAGTTCATCAATTAGAATAGGAGACTTTACATAGACCTGTAGAAGAAGTCTTTCAGTAACAAAGGTCCTAAACTCTCTTTTCTTTTTACTAAGTAGTCTCACTACTTCTCACTACACTAGTCTCGTGACTTTTAAGAGTCAGAGGTTCCTCACAAGAATCACTAAATCCAGACACTCATCTACCTCTACTTTTTCCAGGAAGGATCCTGCCTTTCTTATTTTCAGTTTTTCTCACAATCTTTTCTCTCATCCTCACATGAAAGGATCAAATGCTGTTTGACCTACAGAAATAAGAGGTGGCTGAGAAGAGTTATCTGTGATCATATGATTAGGGGTGATCCATATAGGTCTAATCATACTCATTTCATCAGAAGAGTAGGTTGCATTTCATACCTTGTGAGATTCTGAAGAAGTAGCTAATTAACTTAACATTAGTATGCAGCTGTATCTTTCATCAGTTTCAACTGTTCTCAAAGTGTTCTCAGTGATTCTGCCTTCATCACCATTTTGAGGTAATGGTTCTTGTGTGGCTGGAGATTTAAGAGTTGCTGTATGACTTTGACATCCAAGTTCTTGTGTACTCTACTCCACTGTCTGAATTCTATGCTTTTGTTAACACTATTTGCTTTGTAGTTATGTCATGTTTTTTAAGAGATTCTTCCTTGTCTGCTATACTATGTGAAGTATAGGTTCTTGTGGAACATGGATCAGGAGATGATAGTGCTGTTATGCCCCATTAAGACATAGGTTCTTGTGTGCATGATCCAGGAAGTAAGAGTCTTTTGATAGTCTCATCTACATGTCCAAGAGTAATCACCTTTACTCTCTTTTAACTTTGCTGTTGTAGGAACCTTTGACAGCTTCCCTTAATAAATTTTCCTTAAGGTTGACATAACAAGGTTGATGAGCTATTGTGAAGACCATTATCAAATGAAGTTCTGGTCCTTTCTTTGGAGATGAATCGGAATAGCTTGTAGCAGTTCTGATTTAGTAAGCACAAGTATCCCCTTCATGAATTCTGAAAGTTTTATATAAGCATGAGGATCTTGGCTTATAGCATCCTTCTTTTCTCAAACAACAAAACAAGTGAAGAACATTTTGTGAGGTTTATGTCCTTTTGTAAAACAGGTTCCTTTCAAGAGTCACCTGAGTGGGATTGTGTTGAGTTTGTGTTGTTGTGCCTGGGTGAACTGCAGTTTGGTTTTGAAAGATGTATTTACTGCAGTTTAGCACAAATGCCTGTTGAGGGATCCATAGATCTCATAAATCTTGTAATTAACAAGTTTCTTGCAATTTTTAGTCAAATTCAGAGAATTTTGCAAAAATTTGATTTTCAAAGAGAGATTTAAAACATAAATCAAGAGTGATTTTATATAATATTATACTTTACTTATCCATTGATATGTCTGATACATCAGATGAAATCAAATGTTTTATATCTGCTTCGAGTGATTTGTCTAAGTTCCCTGTTAATGTCTTGAAGAAATTATGTTTACCCTGTACTGCATTGAACATATGTAACTTTATGATGTTTAGTTAGACTTATCTAGAGATTTTCAGTTGCATGCAATATTACAGGAAATATGATGTTACGACCGGTATTTCTAAACCTTATCTATATATAATTGTGTGTTTATAATTGAGATTTAAATTGTATGGAATTATAAATGTGGGTGATCTATATGTTGAGTACCTATAAATTAAGTGTTTAATGTATTAGTTTATATATAAATTTTTTTTGAAAGAAATACTTATTATTTAGTATTTTTAAATGATAACCAAAAGTATTTCATTCTATATGAAAAATCGATTTTTAAAATTCTTTTAACAACAAATTTTCAAATCTTATACCATTAAATTTCTAAAATCATAAGCTATTTTATAATATATATTTTGTGATTTATGGAGGTGCAATTATATTTTTAGAAATTGTTTTACATAGATTAGTTAATTTTTAATTTTTAATTTACTTAGTTGCCCATGCATGTATTTTGCTCCCAACTCAAGTTAAGGGCAAACTTGGAAATTCCAACCCCGCTAACTACTACTTCACTAACCAAGTTACTTCTTATCCTTGCATGCAAATTGTCACAAGCTTGCAAGAGGGTCACTTTTGTCAATTCTCAATTCCATTCACATTTTAGTCAAATTAAAACCAAAAACCAAAGGCAAGTGGTGATCATTCTCATCACCACATCACACTCACTCTCCCTCCTCTCCCCTCTTCTCCCTCTCTCGGCTCAATCTCGGCCGAAGCCCCCCTCCCCCCTTTTTCCTTCATTTTTCATTCAAACATCCACCATCCATTAAGTAATCTCACTTCCCATATATTGTTAATTTATAATCCAAAGAGTTTATGATAAAAAATCTATGTTTCAATCTTGCATGGTAGTGTTTTGTTAAACTCAAAGTGAACACCCTTGATTCTTGTGAATCTAAGGCTTTCACCATGAGATATATTATCATGGGGTTGAGAATGGCTAGACATGAGTGTGTCACACTTCTGCAAATGTTATTTTCACCCTAATCCATTCGGCCATGACTTGTTAGGAGCCGAATGGATGGTGTTCTTGTTGCCTTGTTGATTTTTGTGTGTTTATGTGATAATAACTTGGTTTTGGAAATAAAAACTTGATAAAACTCTTTGCATGCTAAGTCATCATATTAGTTATGGTTAATTCTAGGCTTGCATGTTGATTCTATGATGAAATTTATATGGAAACCATATTGTTTTCGGCTTGTAAGTTCGAAAGCATGCATGTATGGGTTCAACTCATGATTTTTGAAAGTTCTTGATTATTTGGATTGATTTTTTGATAATCTCTAATTTCAGTTGAGTTAGGATATTAATTATGAAATGTGCTCCTTGTTATGTGATTTTGATTCATATATATATGGAGGATTTAAGTTGTTATTTTCGAAATTGTGATGACTTGTAATTAGTATATTATTTTGACTCTTATTTTGCTATATTGCACTTTAGGTAAGGATGATCTCCACTAAGCCAATATTGTGTGAGGGAGTGTTAGTTCAGTAGGTTATCTTGGTTGAGGGTTAGTTTGGGTTTTGGTTGATGTTTGGTTTGGTTTGTCAAGTGGGAAATCTTAGTGGAAAGGGTACATTAAATTCTGCAGATTTTCAGGTTGGTAACATGAGGACTAGGATGAGATTTGACCTTGTCATTGTAATGCACTTTGAGTCCCAAGTCACCAGAAGCTATTACTAGGGGTATACTTCAGTTTCCCGATGTTTGTTAGAGGTTTGTAGGTTGTTTGGTTAGGTGCACGAGTGGAAACACTAAATCTGTCCAGCAGGGAACAGTTTTGCTACAACCTAGAAATCAGGAGTTTTGACCATGTCATGGGTAGGCCATCACTAGGCCTTGGTTGGCCTTAGTAGAGGGAGTTTCAGAGGTATTTTTACAGCCATAGTTTATAGGAATTGAGTTAGAATCATGTGTCATAAGTTAGTGCAAAACATGACACTTTTCTGTCTAGAAAACAGGGGAACCTTGGACTTTAAGCTTAGGCCTAGGGAGGCCCACGCTAGGACTTTGAGTCACACCAAGTTTGGGAGTTACCTTATGATCAGAAGAGTCTAATGTAGAAGTTTGGGAGGTACACTTGAGGTGTTAGGGTGTCAATTGTACTCAAGAAACTATTGATGTCATCCTGAAATCACTATAATGAGTACATTCACTTAACATTTAGTTTTAGAGCACTTATGAGTGAGGCCTAGGTTGACCATCATAGTTGTAAGATAGTATAAGTTCAATAGAGTGTAGGGCCTAGGTCAGGGTCAATAGGAACTTGATGGTTTAGAAAAGGCACTTCGAGTTATGAGGTCAATATTAGGAGTTTTGACTAGTTTAGCATAACTAAGTGACTTGAGTAAGTGGAGTGAGATCATCCAAGCTTAGTGATGCAATATAGTGTATTGATGTATTATTATGTACTTAAATGTGTTATGTGAGCATATGTGTCTATGTGAACTATTACGCTTATAAGGTAATTGTAAGCATGTATGTGTATATAGGCCTAAGTGCCAATGTGCGTAATTTTGGTTTATAATTAGGTTGAGTTGGTGAGAATATATTATAATGTGGTTATTATTATTTTGTGTAGGCTCTCGAGATGAGGGTAAACTTGCCATTAAAGTCGAGTAAAGCTCCCAGTTGCTCCCACCTACCAGTTAAGTCAAGCCTTTCTCAAGGCAAGTGTTTCAACCTATTTTTTTGTTTACACTACAAGTGTGTGTTAACCTAGCTTTATATATGATACGAGTATTCTAATTCACCTTGATATACATGTATACATGACCCAAGTGGTTTGAAATCTATCTTTCATATTATATACAAATGCCGTGAACCCTCAAGTATCTATTGAAAGTAGTTTAACTTTACTTGGAGATTGCTATGCAAGTAATTCAAAAGTTATACCATGCTAGTATATCAAAGTAATGGTGATGCAGAACCCTGTATAAGCTATACTTGGTAACCCTATATCGACACCTAAAAGTTAGTTATTCCTCAAAGTTGTTCATATATGCTTGATAACTCTATTCTTATCCTTAAATCATGATACCCTGTTATACTTTGAACTGATGCTTACCTTTCTTATATTTTAATACCTATGTCTTATCTGAACCACTATATTGAAGCTAGTTTGACTTAGTTCCTTTATACTATTCATAAACCCTGTTAAACCTCATTACCAAATCCCTTGTGAATAGAAACTTTGCAATTCCATTCGATAAGGTATCAATGTAATTGATCACGACCTTAAAATTTATTGAACCTATTCCATGTGCTTCAAAGTTGATTTAGAACCCTTGATAAAGACGTCCACTGTTTAAGAAATTAACCGTCACTTGGCATCAGTTTTTAAAATAAAAAGTTAAAAGTGGATTTTCAGTCCCAAAGGGGGATGAATGTTTTCTTTAAATAGTGGACCTGAACTGAGACGCAAGTCCTTTCCACTTTTAAGTTATAGGCTTAAAGGTTGCCTAGGGATCCCATTAATGTTCTAGAACCCTGCGAGGTTCGGGATTACTTCGCGGCTGATCACCGGCTGTAATCCGTAGCGTCATAAAATGGTTTTGATAAAGAAATGGTTTTGTATTGTTTTTTTACAAATAAAAGATGCCATCACCCTGAAAGTTTATCTCTTGTTACTATATTGTTGAATATTTCGTTTCCATTGTTATTTTATTTTTGTTTATGTATACTATAACATTTGTTGAGCATTTGGCTCACTACTTGCTTTCCCCCTGATATTTCAGCTAGCAGATATGGTTAGATTCAAGCAGACATCACGTATGACTTGTGATGCCGATTCATATGTTCGAGCTCAGGTAGATTAGTGATCGTTTTGTGTGAGGACTCGATATTGAAATCAGGTTGTAATAGTTAATAATATTGGGCTGTTCCAAACCCTAAACTGTAAGATCTTGGATTCGGTGTATTTATTTCTTTTTGTTAAGTATTGTAATTTTTCGTATAGTGTCTTTTGTTAAATTGGGTGTGACAAGTTTTGGTATCAGAGATACGGTTTAGAGTCCCTGGACAGCCCAAATAGGTTATAGGATATATACATAGGTTATAGAATATTATGCGAGAGTGTGATTATAGTTTAGGTGAATCCATTATTAATAATTCTCTTATATATATATTTATGCACTGTTTGGCAGCAAAGGGCGCATTCCTCATCATTCTCTGAACCGTCTGACACCATTTCTTTCTCCGTGAATGATGAGTTGAGGCGTGAGTTCGACAGGCTTCAGGGCAAGTATGATCGACTGTTAGAGTGATTGAAGAACGTGTATCCGGACAACCGAAATAATGGAGGAAAGCCTAAGGAGCAGATGACTGCGAGACTTGAGACCTTAGTTCAGTACGTTAACAGTAAGCTTGATGAGATGCCACCGTACCGAGACCGTACCAGCCAGTATATTATCCAGATGATTGCGGACGAGCTCCAATGTATCGTGAAGACGTTTCGTGAGGAGAAGACTACCAGACCCCGTTCTGATGGAGTGGAGCCTTAGTTCTTTCCATTATACACTTTTCATGTTGTGGTGTTGTTAGACTTTGTAGAATTCCCTGTTGTTTTCCTTTAAATTAAGCATGTTATCCCCATATTCCGACTCTATTTTGATCTTGATGTACATTGACTTTAATTTCGATAATTATGCACTATCGTTTGATTTGCTTTCAATTGTTCTTACGCCTTGTATGCATCACCCTTATTGTTTAATTTGAAACCCGATCGTATATGTGAATATAATGACTTGTGACACCCTAACCTTGAATTATCTGTATTGTTCATAACTGTTTTGATATAACTTTTATTTCAGGATCATGCCACCTAAAAAGAAGAACCCGACAACAACTTCTACCATAGATCCTAATATTCTTCGATTGCTGGAAACCTTACAATAGCAAACAAATGCTATAGCTCAACAACAAAGAACTCTTCAACAACAATTTGAAAACCAAGATAACCATGAACCACATCAACCACCTGATCCACCAGTACCACCTTGACAAGTTGTCATTTTCAAAGATTTTCAGAATGTGAATTCACCTGCATTTCATGATACCACTGATCCAGTAATAGATAACACATGGATTAAGGAAATGGAAAGAGCTTTTAAATTGGTTCAGCTAGGAGAAGATCAAAAGACGCCATATGCTACTTACTTTCTGAAAGGTGAAGTCATCTATTGGTGGGATTCAATGAAAGCTATGGAGGAAAATCAACCGGTTTCTTGGGAAAGGTTTAAGAAGTTATTTCTGGAAAACTATTACCTTAAGTACATGCAGAATCAGATGGAGCTTAAATTTCTTGAATTGAAGCAAGGAAGTATATCTGTATTGGAGTACAAGAAGAAGTTTATGGAGCTGTCAAGGTTTGTGACGAAGTATATGAACACTGAGGAGGAAAAAGCAAAGAGATTCCAACAAGGATTAGAGCCTTGGATCAGAGATAGAGTGGCTATGTTTGAGCTTGATACTTATGCAGGAGTAGTACAGAAAGCTGCTATGATTGGGAGTAATGGGATACAATCAAGGAAAGAAAAGGATAACAAGGAGAGAAAGGTTCCATTTTATGGAGAGAAGTCTGAAGCCGGAAGCTCATAAGAAAGGAGTGTGAAAAGGATTGGATTCCACAACGGTGGAAATTCTCAGAAAAAGGGAAATTTGAATAAGAGACAAGACCCTAAAGGGAACAACCAGTCAAGCCAAGGACAAGTTGGAGAAAACAGATTTCAGAGACCAGAGTGCAAGCATTATGGAAGAAGACACCCAGGAATGTGTAATAAGCTAAACATGACATGCTATAGATGCAACCAGAAGGGACACTTGGCTAATGAGTGTAAGGTACTGAAGCCGGGAGTTACGTGCTATAAGTGTGGAAAGACTGGACATATAGCTAGGGAATTCAAGTCAACTAGACCAGTCAAGGCTTTGATGAATGTGGCAAGTACTAATGCTCACATGCCAGCTGAGGTATTGGCATTACCTTCACCATCTACCATAACTCCACAAGCAACAACAAGAACATTTGATTTAAAGATGAAGGATGCTGTTCAGAATTCTGAGGTGATAGCAGGTAAACTTTTAATAAATAATGTTGAAGCTAAGGTATTGATTGATTCTGGAGCTACTAGATCTTTTATATCAGAAACTTTTGTTGAAAAACTTAAATGCGATAAAATGACCTTGAACGAGGTAATAGATGTGGTAATTGCGAACCAAGAGAAGATTCCCATGAGTCAATTCTGTCCCAAGTGTGAGATCGATATTTCGAGACATAAATTTTTAGCAGACTTGATACTTTTCAAGTTAGGGGAGTTTGATATAATCTTAGGCATGGATTAGTTAGGAGAGAATAATGCTCAGATAAATTGTAAATCTAAGAAAATGTATTTAAAGATGGAGAGTGGAGAGTAAGTGATATTTAAGGGTCAGAGGCAAGATCGACTATTTCTTACAATTGTCGAGGCTAAGAAACTGCTTATGAAAGGTTGCGAATCGTTCCTATCCTATTTAGTAGATTCAGAAAGAGAGAGCCTGAGCATGGAAGATATTCCCTTAGTCAACGAATTTCCAGATGTGTTTCCAGATGAACTACCAGGTTTACCGCCAGCTCGACAAATTGAGTTTGAGATCAACCTTGCTCCAGGCACGGAACCGGTTTCGAAGGCACCTTATAGAATGGCACCAACAGAAATGAAAGAGTTGGCGAGCCAGCTGCAAGAATTTTTAGACAAAGGAGTGATACGGCCAAGTACGTCGCCATGGGGAGCACCTGTTCTATTTGTAAAAAAGAAGGATGGAAGCATGAGGTTATGCATAGACTATCGAGAGTTGAATAAGATGACGATTAAGAACCGTTACCCGCTACCAAGGATAGATGATTTATTTGATCAGCTAAAAGGAGCTAAGTGTTTTTCCAAGATTGATTTAAGATCACGATACCATTAATTGAAGATCAAAGCAGACAACATCCCGAAGACAGCATTCAGGACAAGATACGAACATTATAAATTCTTAGTGATGCCTTTTGGGTTGACTAATGCCCCTGCAACATTTATGGATCTGATGAACCGGTTATTTAAAAAGTATTTGGACAAGTTTGTAGTGGTATTCATTGATGATATTCTTATATATTCAAAGTCAGAAGAAGAACATATGCAGCATATATGGATAACATTGGAGATACTCCGACAAGAAAAGTTGTATGCCAAGTTTTTTAAACGTGAGTTCTGGTTAAAGGAAGTTCAATTTCTGGGACATGTTATTGGAAGTGAAGGAGTCAAAGTGGATCCGGAAAAGATTGAGGCAATTATGAGTTGGGAGACACCAAAGACACCTACAGAAGTGTGAAGTTTTCTAGGATTGGCTGGTACTATAGAAGATTTGTTAAAGATTTCTTGAAAATCGCCACGCCATTGACTAAGTTGACTAAGAAGAATCAGAAATTTGAATGGAATGCAGAATGTGAAAATAGTTTTCAAGAATTGAAACATAGGTTGGTTACAGCCCCGGTGTTAGTATTACCAGACAATCAAGGAGACTTTGTGATTTTCAGTGATGCTTTACATAAGGGTCTGGGTTGTGTGCTAATGCAACACAACAAGGTGATTGCGTATGCATCAAGACATCTAAAATCACATGAATCGAAGTATCCTACACTTGACTTGGAATTAGCAGCTATAGTATTTGTACTTAAGATTTGGAGACATTACCTTTACGGAGAAAGGTGTGAGATCTACACGGATCACAAGAGTTTAAAGTATATTTTCACTCAGAAGGAGCTCAACATGAGGCAAAAGAGATGGTTGGAGTTGATTAAGGACTATGATTGCTCGATAAATTATCATCCGGGAATGGCGAACGTGGTAGCTGATGCTTTGAGTCAGAAGGAGAGGTTGAATATGGTAGCAATACCCAATGAATTATCTGAAGAAATTAAGAGATTTGAATTAGAACTTTGTGGTTGCAGAAAAGATGAAGAGATTTGTCATACTATGACTTTTCAGCCAACATTGTTGGAAAAGATAAAGAAATGTTAGGAAGAAGTGATGAAACAGGAGAATAATCAACTAACCGGAGAAGAGATTTGTACTCAAAGGGATGAACAAGGTATACTAAGGTTTTCTTCAAGAATTTGGATTCCACATGTGACTGAATTGAAGAATGAGATATTACAAGAAGATCACAATTCTAGATTTTCAATCCATCTAGGAAGCACCAAGATGTACCAGGACTTGAAGCAGAACTTTTGGTGGCCGAACATGAAGCGAGAAGTAGTAGAATGGGTTGCGAAGTGCTATACTTGTCAGAAAGTGAAGGCAGAACATCAAAGACCAAGCAGATTAATTCAGCCCTTAAAGATTCCAGAATGGAAGTGGGAAAACATTGCCATTGACTTTATAGTAGGATTACCACGAACGAAATCCGGACATGACGCTATATGGGTTATAGTTGATCGCCTTACGAAGTCGGCACATTTTCTTCCAAATTAATGAGAGGTCTTCTTTGGACAGATTGGTCCATCTGTATGTGCGTGAAATTGTACTACGACATGGTGTACCTGTATCGATAGTTTCGGATAGAGATCCACGATTTAACTCGAGATTTTGGAAGCAATTTCAAGAAAGTCTTGGCACAAAGTTAAACATGAGTACGGCGTATCATCCGCAGACTGATGGTCAAAGCGAAAGGACAATTCAAATAATTGAAGACATGTTGCGTAGTTGTGCGATTGATTTTGCAGGAAGTCGGGACGACCACTTTCTATTGGTAGAATTCTCCTATAACAACAACTATCACACCAGTATTGGCATGTCACCATACAAAGCTTTATATGGATGGAAGTGTAGATCACCAACCAGTTGGGATGAAGTGGGAGAAGGAAAGATTCTAGGCCCGAAATTGGTGCAACAAATGCATGAAACAGTCAAGTTGATTCAAAAAAGATTACTTGCTGCTCAAGATAGGCAAATAAAGTATGCAGACCCTGCTCGTAAGGATATCAGATTCCAAGTAGGAGAAGCCGTATTACTGAAGGTATCACCGAGAAAAGGATTGTCTAGATTTGGCAAGAAAGGGAAGTTAGCGAATAGATATGTCGGTCCTTTTGAAATTCTGAGTCAAGTAGGGAAGGTGGCCTATAAATTAGCTTTGCCGCCTCAGTATCAGCATGTGCATAATGTGTTTCATGTATCATTGCTTAAGAAGTAAAATCCTGATGCCAACCATGTGATAGAGTATGAACCTATAGAGATTCGGGCAGACCTGTCATTTGTGGAGCAACCTGTCAAAATACTCGACTGGCAAGAGAAAAGTCTTAGAAATAAGTTGGTCAAGTTGCTAAGAGTACTTTGGAGAAATTCCAAGGTTGAAGAGTCAACGTGGGAACTAGAGTCGGATATGCGTAGCCAGTATCCTCACTTATTCTCCAAGATTCTGAGGACAGAATCCTTTAAGGGGGAGAGGATGTTACGACGAGTATTTCTAAACCTTATCTATAATTGTGTGTTTATAATTGAGATTTAAATTATGTGGAATTATAAATGTGGGTGATCTATATGTTGAGTGTCTATCAATTAAGTGTTTAATGTATTAGTTTATATATAAAAATTTTTGAAAGGAAAATCTTATTATTTAGTATTTTTAAATGATAACCAAAAGTATTTCATTCTATACGAAAAATCGATTTTTAAAAATCTTTTAACAACAAATTTTCAAATCTTATATCATTAAATTTCTAAAATCATAAGCTATTTTATAATATATAATTTGTGATTTATGGAAGTGCAATTATATTTATAGAAATTGTTTTACATAGATTAGTTAATTTTTAATTTGAAATTTACTTAGTTGCCCATGCATGCATTTTGCTCCCAACTCAAGTTAAGGGCAAACTTGGAAATTCCAACCCCACTAACTACTACTTCACTAACCAGTTACTTCTTTATCCTTGCGCAAATTGTCTCATGCTTGATAGAGGGTCACTTTTGTCAATTCTCAATTCCATTCACATTTTAGTCAAATTAAAACCAAAAACCAAAGGCAAGTGGTGATCATTCTCACCACCACATCACACTCACTCTCCCTCCTCTCCTCTCTTCTCCCTCTCTCGGCTCACTCTCGGCCGAAGCCCCCCTCTCCCCTTTTTCCTTCATTTTTCATTCAAACATCCACCCTCCATTAAGTAATCTCACTTCCCATATATTGCTTATTTATAATCCAAAGTTTTTATGATGAAAAATCTATGTTTTAATCTTGCATGGTAGTGTTTTGTTAAACTCAAAGTGAACACCCTTGATTCTTGTGAATCTAAGGCTTTCACCATGAGATATATTATCATGAGGTTGAGAATGGCTAGGCATGAGTGTGTCACACTTGTGAAAATGTTGTTTTCACCCTAATCCATTCGGCCATGACTTGTTAAGAGTCGAATGGATGGTGTTCTTGTTGCCTTGTTGATTTTTGTGTGTTTATGTGATAATAGCTTGGTTTTGGAAATAAAAACTTGATAAAACTCTTTGCATGCTAAGTGATCATATTAGTTATGGTTAATGCTAGGCTTGTATGTTGATTCTATGATGAAATTTATATGGAAACCATATTGTTTTTGGCTTGTAAGTTCGAAAGCATGCATGTATAGGTTCAACTCATGATTTCCGAAAGTTCTTGATTATTTGGATTGATTTTTTGATAATCTCTAATTTCAGTTGAGTTAGGATATTAATTATGATATGTGCTCCTTGTTATGTGATTTTGATTCATATATATATGGAGGATTTAAGTTGTTATTTTCGAAATTGTGATGATTTGTAATTAGTATATTATTTTGACTCTTGTTTTGCCATATTGCACTTTAGGTAAGGGTGATCTCCACTAAGCCAATATTGTGTGTGGGAGTGTTAGTTCAGTAGGTTACCTTGGTTGAGGGTTAGTTTGGGTTTCGGTTGATGTTTAGTTTCGTCTGTCAAGTGGGAAATCATAGTGGAAAGGGTACATTAAATTCTGCAGATTTTCATTTTGGTAACATGAGGTTTAGGATGCGATTTGAGCTTGTCATTGTAATGCACTTTGAGGCCCAAGTCACCAGAAGCTAGTACTAGGGGTATACTTCAGTTTCAAGATGTTTGTTAGAGGTTTGTAGGTTGTTTGGTTAGGTGCACGAGTGAAAAGACTAAATCTGTCCAGCAGGAACAGTTTTACTACAACCTAGAAATGAGGAGTTTTGACCATATCATGGGTAGGCCCTCACTAGGCCTTTGTTGGTCTTAGTTAGAAGGAGTTTCATAGGTGTTTTTCCAGCCATATGTCATAGGAATTGAGTTAGAATCATGTGTGACAAGTTAGTGTAAAACAGGACACTTTTCTGTCTAGAAAACAGGGGAACCTTGGACTTTAAGTATAGGCTAGGGAGGCACAAGCTAGGCCTTTGAGTCAAACCAAGTTTAGGAGTTACCTTATGATCAGAATAGTCTAGTGTAGAAGTTTGGGAGGTAAACTTGAGGTGTAAGGGTGTCAATTGTACTCAAGAAACCATTGATGTCATCCTGAAATCACTATAATGAGCACATTCATTTAAAATTTAGTTTTAGAGCACTTATGAGTGAGGCCTAGGTTGAACATCATAGTTTTAAGATAGTATAAGTCAGTAGAGTGTAGGGCCTAGGTCAGGGTCAATAGGAACTTGATGGTTTAGAAAAGGCACTTTGAGTTATGAGGTCAATATTAGGAGTTTTGACTAGTTTAGCGTAAGTAAGTGACTTGAGTAAGTGGAGTGAGATCATCCAAGCTTAGTGATGCAATATAGTGTATTGATGTATTATTATGTACTTAAATGTGTTATGTGAGCATACATGGCTATATGAACTATTATGCTTATAAGGTAATTGTAAGCATGTATGTGTATATAGCCCTAAGTGCCAATGTGCGTAATTTCGGTTTATAATTAGGTTGAGTTGGTGATAATATATTATAATAAGGTTATTATTATTTTGTGTAGGCTCTCGAGATGAGGGTAAACTTGCCATTAAAGTCGAATAAAGCTCCCAGTTGCTCCCACCTACCAGTCAAGTCAAGCCTTTCTCAAGGCAAGTGTTTTAACCTATTTTTTTTGTTTACACTGCAGGTGTGTGTTAACCTAGATTTTATATATGATACGAGTATTCTAATTCACCTTGATATACATGTATACATGACCTAAGTGGTTTCAAATCTATCTTTCGTATTAATACAAATGCCATGAACCCTCAAGTATCTATTGCAAGTAGTTTAACTTTACTTGGAGATTACTATGCAAGTAATTCAAAAGTTATACCATGCTAGTATACCAAAGTAATGGTGATGCTGAACCCTGTATAAGCTATACTTGGTAACCCTATCTCGACACCTAAAAGTCAGTTATTCCTCAAAGTTGTTCATATATGCTTGATAACTCTATTCTTATCCTTAAACCATGATACCCTGTTATACTTTGAACTGATGCTTACCTTCCTTATATTTTAATACCTATGTCTTATCTGAACCACTATATTAAACCTAGTTTGACTTAGTTCCTTTATACTATTCAAAAACCCTGTTAAACCTCATTACCAAATCCCCTGTGAATAGAAACTTTGCAATTCCATTCGATAAGGTATCAGTATAATTGATCACGGCCTTAACATTTATTGAACCTATTCCATGTGCTTTGAAGTTGATCTAGAACCCTTGATAAAGACGTTCACTGTTTAAGAAATTAACCGTCACTTGGCATCAGTTTTTAAAATAAAAAGTTAAAAGTGGATTTTCAGTCCCAAATGGGGAGGAATGTTTTCTTTAAATAGTGGACCTGGACTGAGACGCAAGTCCTTTCCACTTTTAAGTTATAGGCTTAAAGGTTGCCTAGGGATCCCATTAATGTTCTAGAACCCAGCGAGGTTCAGGATTACTTCGCAGCTGATCACCGGCTGTAATCCGTAGCGTCATAAAATGGTTTTGATAAAGAAATGGTTTTGAATTGTTTTGTTACAAATAAAAGACGCCATCACCCTGAAAGTTTATCTCTTGTTACTATATTGTTAAATTTTTCGTTTCTATTGTAATTTTATTTTTGTTTATGTATAATATAGCACTTGTTGAGCACTTGGCTCACTACTTGCTTTCACCCTGATATTTCAGCTAGCAGATATGGTTAGATTCAAGTAGACAACACGTAAGACTTGTGATTTTGATTCGTATGTTCGAGCTCAGGTAGATTAGTGATCGTTTTGTGTGAGGACTCGATATTGAAATCAGGTTGTAATAGCTAATAGTATTGGGCTGTTCCAAACCCTAAACTGTAAGATCTTGGATTTGGTGTATTTATTTCCTTTTGTTAACTATTGTAATTATTCGTATAGTGTCTTTTGTTAAATTTGGGGTGTGACATATGATATTCACATGAATTGTAAACACATAGCAAACAAGACACAAACAACTTCAAAATAGAGAAGTTGAAATATTTTCATTAATATAGAAAAAGAGTGCAGAAAGATTTAGATTTTAACAATTTAAACCCTAATCCTAACTACTCTAGTTTCTACCTTTTCTCTGCTTCAATCCTTCTTGCCCTGCATTGGTACGCTCTGGACATGGAGTGTGCAAGAGAAATGATTCTCTCTTGCAGCTCCAGAGCAGCAAGGCGTTCCTGCTTGGTCAGCAAAGCACGTCTCTCTTGCTCCAGAGAGACTTCTCCCTCGAAAAATAGAAAGTTTATCTGATCATCCCAAGAGAGTTCATCAAAAACTTCAAGGGGAACATCAAATGGGCTGCAAATGATCCCTTTGATGCGAACTAGAAGCCGAAAGAGGTCATAGTAGACCTGGTTATCAGCCAAATGAAGGGCTGGTAGATAAACGCCATTATTAAGCTTGTAGAAAAAAGGAGCATCCATTGGAGGGATTTGAATAAGATGAAGGTTTGGAGTTAGGATATTTGTTGAGAAAAAGAAATAGTGATGAATAATGAAGAGAGAATGATTGAATTTATAGAGGGAGAGAAGAAGCCAAAGAGACACTTGAGTTGCCCGGTGAATAAGTGTTTTAACCACACACACACTACGCGAATCTAGGTAGTTAAAAAGTGACTTAACTTTCTAGCTTAACTATTCCTCATGCAAGTACTCGAGAACACTTACACAAAAGGTTTAACTATTCCCCATGCAAGTACTCAAGAACACTTCCTAGCAGCAAAAGATATTTCACTTGCTCATTAATTAAATCAAATACTCCGTACTGAGAAAGATTTATTTTGAATAAATTCAAAAAAAACATAATTAGCACACAGTCAAATAAATTCAACTATTATCAGTATTCTCAAAACATCACATATAATATACTAGTCTCCTTACATTAGACTAACATATTACACATTTGATCAAAAATATGCACATAAGCACGTAAATGTGTCAATAAGTCTGAGTAATTATAGACAAAGTATGTCAAAAATATTTTGCTGAACATAATTTATGATTTAAATTATTCCAGTATTTCATACTTTTTGCTTCTTTTGATCTGTTATTTATTAACTTCATATATTTAGGATATGAATTAATAAATATACAGTTTACTTAGAATTTTGAAAAATTCCAAGTTAAAATATGTATCGAGAAGTCTAGGTATTTATTGAAAAGGTAAATGACTTGTCGAGAACTCAAAAATAGACGTTTGGAGTTTGTCTATCGAGAAGTCATTTTAAGAAATGAAATACATATCGAGAAGTCATTTTAAATTACTCTTTTAGAGAACTCAAAATTGACTTATCGAGATGTCAAATAAATATCCAGCTTGTCCAAAAAGTGGATTGAATTAATTCCAAATTTTATTTAAATAAATTCAAAAATAAAAATTAGAATAAATTTTCCAAGAGTATTTTACCAAAATAATTTATTGATTTAAATTATCTCAGTTCTGAGTTATTGATAAGTCAACAATTGTACTTGTAGAGAACTCTGTGAACTATCAGTACTAGAGAACTCATCAAGGACTTATCGATATGTCATTGTTAAGGCTAGCAAGAAGTCACTCGAGAAGTCAGTAAATTGACTTATCGAGGACTCACTCGAGAAATCCTAAAATGACTTGTTGAGAAGTCAATTTTGACTTATCGAGAACTCAGTTCTCTGTATACTTTTGATTTTTGTAATTCTACCTTATGTTAATTTTACATATTAAGGATGTAAATTAACAACTGAGCAGTTTACTTAGAATTTAAAAATTCCAAGTTAAATTTGAATTTGAAAAACAAATATGCAGAGATTTCTGAAATATTTATAATTCACATTTCAGTTAATTTCCAACGAAATCAAATTAATTTTGATTTACTGGAGATTAATCTGCTGCAAAACATTAGTTGAGTTCTTGCCTTAGGAAGAAGACTTAAGCATTCCAATTTCACCTACAAGTCTAGTGAAAGTTGCTTCATCCAAAAGTTTAGTAAAAATGTCAGCTAATTATTTTTCAGTTGGAATAAAAATGAGCTCAATGGTACCATTTGTAGCATGTTCTCTAATAAAATGGTACATTATATCAATGTGCTTTGTCCTAGAATGATTAACTAGATTAGCTACTATAGATCTAGCACTAGTATTGTCACACATAATAGGAATTTTGTGTAACACTAGGCCATAATCCATTAGCTGATTTCTAATCCAAAGCACTTGAGCACAATAACATCCTGCAACTATGTATTCAGTTTCAGATGTAGAAGTTGATACAGATTGTTGTTTCTTGCTATACCAGGATACAAGTCTTTGTCCAAGAAATTGACAGCTTCCACTGGTACTCTTTCTGTCAACCCTGCATCCAACAAAATCTACATATGTGTAACCAACAGCTTCAAACCAGTTCCCTTAGGATACCATAATCCCAAGTTTGGAGTCCCCTTCAAGTATCTGAAAATCCTCTTTACAGCCATCAAATGTGATTCTTTTGGATTGGCTTGAAATTTTGCACATAGACATGTTCCAAACATGATGTTTGGTCTACTTGCTGTTAAGTAAAGCAGTGATCCAATCATCCCTCTATAGCTTGAAATATCTACACTTTTGCCCTTTTTATCTTCATCCAACTTTGTTACAGTAGACATAGGTGTAGATGTAGGTGAACAATCAACCATACCAAACTTCTTTAATAGATCCTTGATATACTTAGTTTGGCTGATGAAGATACCATCACTTCTTTGACTGACTTGAAGTCCAAGAAAGTAACTTAGTTCCCCCATTATACTCATTTCATATTCACTTTGCATAAGCTTAGAGAATCTTTGGCAAAGCTTTTCATTAGTAGAGCAAAAGATGATATCATCCACATAAATCTGAACTACGATCATATCATCACCATGTTTCTTGAAGAAGAGAGTCTTGTCTATGGTACCTCTAGTAAAACCGTGCTTCAGTAGAAAATCTGACAGTGTGTCATACCAAGCTCTAGGTGCCTGTTTTAGTCCATATAGAGCCTTGAGTAACTTGTACACAAAATTTGGAAATTTTGGATCTTCAAAGCCAGGTGGCTGTTGCACATAAACTTCTTTTTCTATCTCACCATTCAGAATGACACTCTTGACATCCATTTGATACACTTTAAAATTCGAATGTGCAGCAAATTCTAGGAAAATTCTTATTTCTTTAGGTCTTGCAACTGGAGCAAAAGTTTCATCATAATCAATTCCTTCTTCTTGTGAGTAGCCTTTTGCAACCAACCTTGTTTTGTTCCTGATAACTACACCATTTTCATCCATCTTGTTCCTGAACACCCATTTTGTTCCAATAATGCTTCTATTCTTTGGTGCAGGAACTAACTTCCAAACTTTGCTTCTTTCAAACTGATTCAGCTCTTCCTGCATAACAGATATCCAGTCTAGATCTAGTAGAGCTTCATCAATTTTCTTAGGTTCTACTTGAGACGGAAAACATACATGTAGGCACTCATTAGCAGTTGCACTTCTAGTCCTCACACCAGCAATAGGATCACCAATAATAACTTCTCTAGTGTGATTTATATCCCACTTCCTTGTATGAGTTTGTTGACTTGTGCCTTCAGTATTTTCTTTATTGTTGGTATGACTGCTGGATCCTTCTTCTCTTTCTCTCCCTGAGTTTGTGCTCTCAAATTCAGGTGTTTGAGATGAGTTTCCATTTTCATGATTTTCCTATTGAGTAGTCTCTTCATTTACTGTCTGTTGTGCATCAATTCATCTTCCCCATTAGAATCACTATAAATGTTGAGGTTTTCAAATGCCAAGGCTTCAGCTTCATTATCATCAAGGAATTTCAATCCTAGACACTTGTCATCATCAAAGGTCACATCTGTGCTCTCCATAATCTTTTTTTGATCAATCACATAAACTTCGTAGGCTGTTCTTTCCAGTGAATATCCCAGAAAAATTGCTTCAAAAACCTTTGAGTCAAATTTTCCCACATATTCAGAGTTGTCTTTCAAAATGTAACACTTGCTTCCAAACACATGAAGTTGCTTTACAATAGGCTTTCTTTTAGACATGATTGAGTAAGGTGACTTGCCATGTGCCTTGTTAATGAGATATCTGTCATGAGTATAACATGCAGTATTAACAGCCTCTTCCCAGAAACTTGTTGGCAACTTGGCATCTTGCAGAATTGTCCTGGCAGCTTCAACCAATGTTCTGTTCTATCTCTCAACTACTCCATTTTGTTGAGGTGTTCTGGAAGCTGAGAATTCTTGAACAATGCCTTTGCCTTTGCAGAAATCACTCAATATAGCATTTCTGAATTCTGTTCCATTGTCACTTCTCAATCTTTTTACACAATTACAATCTTCATCCTGTTTTTCTATCTTCCTGATATGCTCAATTATGATGTGTGGAGTTTCATCTTTAGAGTACATGAACTCTACCGAAGTGTATCTTGAGAAATCATCCACCAGCACTAGTGCATATTTGTTTCTTGAAATTGATAAGACATTCACTGGCCCGAATAAGTCCATGTGAATAAGTTGCAATGGTGCACTTATAGAATTCACAGTTTTTAACTTGTGACTAGATCTTTTCATTTTTCATTTCTGACAAGCTTCACAAACTTCAACTTGAGCAAATTCCAGTTTGGGCATGTCTCTTACTAACTCCTTTTTGACTAAGGTGTTAATTGCCTTGAAATTCAAGTGAGACAGCTTCTTATGCCATAGCTTGCTTTGTTCTTCTGATGCCTTGGTGTAGAAGTAGCAAATACCATCCTTATTTGTTGAGTCCAAGTCTATAACAAACAAGCTTCCTTTTCTTGCTCCTTTCAGAGAAACTTCACCAGTTTTCTTGCTGATAAAAGTGCATTCTTCTTTGTTGAATAAAACTTCAAAGCCTTTGTCTGCAAATTGGCTAACACTGAGAAGATTCACTTCAAGACCAGCTGCTAGTGCTACATCATCAATGAAAACATTTTCAGAAACAATCTTGCCATATCCCATTGTGAATCCTTTGCTGTTGTCTCCAAAGGTCACCAATGAGCCAACTTTCTCCTCAAACTGTGATAGCAGGGCCTTATCACCTGTCATGTGTCTGGAGCATCCACTGTCAATGATCCATATGAGTTTCTTCACTTTTCCCTGCACACAATGAGATTCAAGTGTGTTTAGTGACCCAAGCAGTGTTGGGTACTTTCTTCATGTTAACTGATCTAGTAGAAGTAGAGTGAGTTATTTCAGATAAAATAGATTTCAAAGATTGTTGTGCATTTTACCTATCTGATGTAGACCCAATTTTTGTTTTTTAAGGTCTACTCTCAGTTTGTGGCAACTCTTCATCACTTTCAAGTTGCAAGGAATGCAGTCAAACTTGTCATAGAATGAGTAGGGATCATTTGAATCTGCTTCATTATATTTGCAAATTCCTTCAGTTGGCTTGCTAACAACCTTTATACAAAGTTGAGTTAGATGATTTGCAGAGCCACATTTTTCACACTTCTTTCTAGGAGCACTTGCAACATAAGCAAAATTATTGCTTTTGTTTATCCCTGTTTTCCCATATCTATTTTTCTTCTTTTTTTCGTGCATCTTCAATCTTTATTTCTTTGACAAGAGTCTTGGTGCTTTGATTTTCCATGAGATTTTCTTCAGAATTAGAAGATTGAGTTGAGTTTGCATTTTTCTTTTCATTATCCTCATCTGTAATTTCTTGCTTGATAATCAATTCTTCTTCACTGAAGTCTACTTCACAAGCCTTGAACATAGGTGGCCCAACCTTTTTCAGCATTGATGGAACATTTTCATTCTCTGTTGCTTTCCCTTTGTCCCTTATGTTTTTTTTGTTGTTCAAGGCATCATAGTCAAGAACAATAGCAATATTTGCACATGGTTTGTTTTTCTCATGGTACTAACCAACCATTTTAGATACATTCTTAAAAGACTTCAATTTTACTTCTTTTTTCTCCAGTTTTTCCCTTAGCACGGCCTCAATCTCATTTGCACTCTTGAGCTTGTTCTTCAGATAACCATTTTCTTGTTTCAGGGCTTCAAGCTCCACTATCAACAATTTAGTTCCTTGTTTTTCATTCTCAAGCTTCTCATTCATTTTTGTTAGTCTGCTCACTTCTTCATTTGCATCCACCATGCTTGTATGAATGTGAAACATTTCTGTGCTCATCTTCTCAACAGTTTCCTTATATTGATTCACATTTAAATTAGTGGTGGTAAGAGTTGGTACCTGTGATTTAGATGAGGATGATTCTCCTTGCTCCAAGGCCATGAGTGTATAGTTACCAAGTTCTTCATCTTCTTCATTTTCAGAGTCATCCCAACTTTTACCTTCTACAATATAAGCTTTGCTTTGCTGTTTCTTCAGAAGAGCTTCATACTTTGCTTCAAGTTTAAGATAAGCTTTATCTTTCTTTGACTTCTTGGGTTTCCTGCATTCTGTAGAAAAGTGGCCTAGTTCATCACAATTGAAGCACCTTATCTTAGATCTGTCAACAGATCCAGTTTTGTAGCCATTCTTGCTATCAGAATTGTACTTCCCTTTTTCCTTCCAGCTGCTGTCTTTGTTGAAAGACTGCCCTTTAATCTTGAAGTATCTTGGCTTCTTTACTCTAATGTTAGAGAATTTTCTAGCCAAATAGGCCATTGACTGATCTAGCTCATCCAGTTCTTCAAGAGTATAGAACTCATCTTTTTCCAATTCCAGAATGACTTGCTCCTGTGAATCATTTGTTCTTTGCTCACTTGTTGAGGCAACTGGAGTTTGAGATCTTGGTTCATCATTGGATATTGGACTTTTATTTATAATTAAAGAACTTGAGCCATCCACAATATGTCCTTGACCAGATCTCAATGATTGCCTTTGAATCATCTCTAGTTCATATGTTTCGAGAATTCCATATAGAAATTCCAGAGTTATTCTGCTCAATTCTCTCCCTTCCCTGATTGCTGAGATTTTCTGTTTCAAATGATCAGGGAGAGTAAGCAAGAACTTTAGGTTCACTTCTTCAGCTTCATAGTATTTGTCATGAAGCTGCAAGTCATTTATCAGCTTATTGAATCTTTCAAACACATCAGTAATGCTTTCCTTTGGCTTTGCCATAAAACCCTTATACTGTGAAATCAATATTCTTCTTTGGTTTGAACTAACTTCCTCAGTTCCCTCACAGAGTATCTCAATCTTTTCCCATATTTGCTTGGCAGTGTCATAGTTGACAATGTTGTTGTACATCACATTGTCAAGTGACTCAATTAATATTAATTGCAAACTGCTATCCATGGAAACTTTCACTTTTTTAGGGTCACTATACTCGGAGGGATCTTTTGGAGCATAATGAGCTGGGATAACCATGTCTCCATCTGTAGATTCCTCAACTCTAACCATAGGAATGAAAGGTCCATTCTTGAGGATCTGAATGTAGAGTGGATTGGCCATCCTGATAAACAACATCATTTTCTTTTTCTAAAGAGTTAGTTAGCTTTGTCAAAGGTAGGAATTTTGATGCTACTAATTTTCTGTGTATTCATTCTTCCAAGATCTTGAATCTGTTTACTTTTAGATTTTGCTCTGATACAACTTGTTAGGAAATAAATAACACAAGGGGGGGGGGTGAATGTGTTTTACTGTTTTTGTGCTTTTCTTGAATGTTTATGGTTGAATAAAGTAAATTAAATCTTGTAGTGAAATGTGTTCATGCAGAATTTAAGTTTGCAGAAAAATAAAGAACACAGATCTTCAAAACTCACTTAATTTTATATTAAAATTAAGACTGTTTTGCTACAAAATTTGTAGGCTCTTTGTTGATAAAGAGCTTAGCTTCTCTTTAAGAATGTTACAAGAAATTTGATCTAAATTGTTACAACTAACTAAAGGACCAGTGTTAACTTTATAACTTAGTTAACTGCTGGTTTACATATTGTGTAATAAGACATGCTATTAGCTTTTCTAAACCGTCACTTCTCATTTTTATTTGTAGAAAAGTAGATCTTCTATTTCTGGCTTAGCATATCTTTAGCATCCCGTGTTCACTTTGATCTTCCTTTGCCAGTTAATCTTTACCATTGATCTTGCACATTCTTCAAGCTGCTTTTTGTAGACTTATCAATCCAGCTGGTTGGATTGTTTGTTGATTATTTATCTTGAATATTGAACTGTTCTGTGATTCTGTACTTTGAGCATTTTACTCGAGATCTCCAGTTTAGGCACATAGAGATCTTGACATCTCGATAAGTATAATGACTTATCGAGATCTCTAATGCTCTAGTGAATTTGACTTATAGAGGTCTTTGAGTTCTCGAATGAAAATTTGGCTTGTCGAGATCTCTCAGCATCATGTCTTCACTTTGTCTTGTCGATAACATAGAGTTCTCTAGTGAATTTTGACTTATCGATATCTCTGAGTTCTCTAGTAGACTTAGACTTATCGATAACTCAGAGTTCTCTAATAAATATAGACTTTTCGATAACTCTGAGTTCTCTAGTGAAGAAATGAATTGTCGATATCTCCAATCTTCACATCTTCGATTTGCTAGTTGATATCTCTGATTTCTCTGTAAGCTTTCTGAGTTCTCTATAAGCCATTCTGGAGTTCTCGAATGACTTCTCTATAACATTAAATCTGTGACTTGTAGAGATCTTGACTTAGAGTATTTTTCCTAAAAAAGTTTATTCAACTCCAAGCTTCTTTATAATTCTTCTGAGGCATGATTTTCATGATCTTCTTCCAGATAGAATTCTTAGGCTTGATACTGTTTATAGAAAAAGGCTCCAGTCTACTCTTTTGACATTTTTACAGACTTTAAATGTTACAAGTACAAAATAGAAATTAAGATAACAATACAACTTACTTAGGGTTGACAAAATAACTTAGTCTTGTTTGGATACATGCATGTCTTGCACAATAATCTCTCCCAATTGGTGAGAAGATTGCTTAACACACATTTATGCCTGTTAACAAGACTAACCCCAAGCTTAACAGATTATGAAAAGTAACATTTCATTATTCTCCCTAGATCAGATGTCCATTTGGTTATGCTTCACACTTTGATCAGGGCCACTAATTATATTTTTATCTATCTTCAGTAATCTCTGACATCATCACTTATATATTAAAAATAGGAAAAAGGAATTTTGAAATATTTGTAAATCAAAATCTGAGAAACACAAATGGGAATGGGGGGTTCGGTTTTTAGGGGATCAAACCCGGGTTTTAAACCGGGTCAAAATCGGGTATCTGGGCTCCAAGAAACAGGCCGAGTCGCCAAGAACAACCCGCCGGATTTCTGGAATACGCAGAAATCGGTGAGTTTTTCCGGCGACATTGGCAGGTCCGGCGAAACTTCGGTGACTTCAAATCACCCCGAAAACTCGCCTGTTCGTCTAGTTTTTCAACCCAAAAACATTAAACACCCTATCAGTAGCTCGATTACCCAAACAACATCAACAATCATTCAAGTATTTGATTAATCCGGCCTATTATCTACCAAAACCCGGCGAACTCGTCGATTTTCCGACGAGCTGTTAAACAACAACCAAAATCAACGAGCTAACTATGAAATCGAAGCTTAAAACACGTAGAATCTGCTCATAACACTCTCAACATCAAACGATTAACATATAATTCAGAAATTAAGGAATTAATAATGACAAAGCCTTGTACTTCGTTCTAATAGTTCCTAGAGTCATACAATACAAATTTATATCAAAATCAACTCTAAAGATCATAATAAAGCTTACTATAACGTCCAAAATATCAAAAGATTCAAGGAAACAAAAGCCCCAAATTTGGCGAAGAACCCTAAAAATGAAATTAAAATCTACCACTCTTGAACTGTTTTTGATGATTAAAACAGGTAGATAATTGAAATCCAATCGTTTTGATTACTCATACTTACAAATTGGAGTTCAAAATCACTTTCAAAATTGAGATTTGATTCCTCAGCTCAAGAACACCCCCTGTTCTTCAATTTTTTTATTTTCTGAAATTTTTAATAAAAATAAATAAAATAAATAAATCTGTAGCTATTTATTTTATCTGCCAAATTAATACCCTAAAATAATTTAAGGGTGTTTTTATCCCCTAATTAAAATAATTAATCCTCAAAATAATAATTACGAGGAATAATTTTAAAAGTAATAAAGCATAAAATTTATATCAAAATTCCCCAAAATTTGTGAATAATTCAAAAATACAAAAATAACAGGTACTTGAAATACGTATGATTCTATAAAAATAACAACGTGAATTTTGTGGGCTCTGACGTCCCGGTGGGTCCCGGTCCGTTAATTTTTGAAAAATAGAAACGCTTCCTAAATTAACAGAATAACCCAAAGACACAAATAATGCATGTAAACACACACAAAACAAGATAAAATAAGTATCTCAATAAAGACGCTAATAAACACGCGTCCAAAATTGTGTATAATCCCATATAAATACATTTTAAACATGTAACGAGTATCATGTTGGATCATATCGGATCCGAAAATAGATTACTTAGCCGCTAAGTAATTACAAAAATGATACATCTTGATACCAGTTTTGGATAATCGTTAAACCCAGACTTCTTATAAAACACCCTACGATAAAATAATATAAAATATCCCTTATTCTCGAGAATACGGGTTATACTGATCTACCGAAATGAATATCGTATCGAAAATTTTGTGCCGGGACTCGTAAGGATCGAACCGTACTCCGGATCGATAAAGTCAAAACATGGAAAATGTTCAGAATAATCAAATTAGGTTAGGAAGGAGTTTTCTTAAGAGTTTCGGGTTGTAAAAACCCAAAAATGGTTGAAGTTGGACGATTCCCAGTTTTATAAAATAATCTATAACTACTCATAAAATAATTATTAAATCTATAAATCATTATAAAATCATATAACAGTCCAAAAATTACCAGAAAAATATTACAATTATCTATATTTTATTCTGGACATATAAAAATTAGAATACTCAAAGAATATTATATATAAATATTCAAAACATCAACTCCAATTACCAGATAATTCACTAAAATTCACCTAAAAAATCACATAAACAATTCCAAATAATAATAATAATAATAATATCTGAAAATATGGGATATTACAATATACCCCCTTATAAGGATTCTGTCCTCGGAATCAGCAGAAGAAAGTACTAAGGGTTTTGTTACCAACTTCTCAATCTTGCATACGCATATTTTCTCAAAATTTCCAATAACACGGCAATTCCTTATACCACACAATTACCACGGGAGCTTCACTACGCACCCTTGTTTTTTTTCACATATTATTTGACCAATTCCTCAATAGAATTACTTTTACTAATTGCGAGAAAGAAGAATAGAGAGAAAGATAAAGAGACAGAAAAAGAAAGAGAGATAGAGATAGAGATAAATAGATAGAGAAATAAAGAAACAGACCAACTTTGTTATACGCCACTAATATTCTAATCACATCGCAATCTGCTGTTGCTATTCTCAATTCCATCACATAGCCTTACTTTGACTTGACCAAGATAACTCATCCCAACTTGATTGGCATACCTTCGAATATTTCAGATGATAAAATCATGGAATTTCAAAGATAAAAGAATTTCATGTCATAACGGATGTCCCACGATTGTGGTTACCAAAATCTGAATTTGAGAGAAAGTATTGTTGAAATGAAAGAATAACTGAGAGATCAATATGATCAAATGAACTTGGTGTTGTGTGCCTAAATTAAGACACTACTAAAGGTTATAATCCTTCTTGTAATCACAAAACACACAAATGATGGCATCCCATCCCACTCCTATCACACAGACAGGTATACCTTGTGTCCCCTATAGTTATAGTTGTTCATCTCAGTCAGAATAGAAGAATGTGAAAGGAATTCAAAATTGAATGAATAAAACTGAACAGATTTCAAAGCTGATATTTCTGAAGGAAATGAAATTCAGGATACAAAATTCTGGCACAAAATGACTAAAAGGGGGTTAAAGAATATATCCTTTAACATATACCTCTTCTTTTTTAGAGATGTCAAAAGAAGCCATAGAAAGAGAAGGTAATGCCAAAGTCTTAATATATATCTTCTATTTGAACTCTTTTTTGACTCGTCATCCGATTCTAGATACTTTTTCATATTCTAAGAATATCGATAATCTTCATCATCGTCGAATCGTAGTCTCGGAAGATTCCACAATAGAAGTTTGCAGCTACTACGAGTCCTATCCAGCTCAGCACAACCAACTCAACCGAATACACCTTATCTTAACTTAATCGTTGGTACTATATCCGATAGTCCAAAACGAACTCGATATGAGCTCAAACGTCCTCACATAGCTATACACACTCCTACACACTCTCATTTATAGTTTACTATAACCTCAGCTCTGATACCAACCTGTAACGCCCCCAAATTCGGGGTCAGAGGATTTGGTCGTCACTATGAAACCTCAATCCAAAATAACCTTTTAAATTAATAAATAAATGTCAGCAGAAGATATTTAGCATCTATGACCCCAATTAACCCAAGATCTTTTAAGGTTACAGTTCTAGAAACAAGATATCCAAATTTCATAAATAAATTTTTCACTTTCTTTTAAAATTCTTTTCAACAAATTCCAACCTTAAACTTAACCCGCTAGTATAACTTCGAAAAGAAGTATACTAGGCCCAAATACAATACACAACTATAATATAATATAATATAAATAACTTTACATAACAAGACTTACACTAGTCCGTAAACCCTGGGCCAACCACCTTCCAAAAGCTTCTTCCTTTTCTTTCTCGAATTACACAGCTAAATAACGCAAGCTAATCCTCACCGGAGGTTAAATTTAAAAACAGGAAAGTATGAGCGAAAGAAATGCTCAGCAAGTTCATTATAGCGTATATATGGTCATTTTGATATAAAACCGACATCTGTATCAGAGCAGAACATTTAAAAATCATAATTGCTGAATCAGAAAATTTAGTTAAGGAATCCCAGAATTGATTCCTCCTCAGTATTCAAAATCCTTTTGGTATTTTTGAGTGAATGTCTTCAGCAATACTTTGAATCTTGACGAGAATAAAACTCATAAAATTGTGTTTACGGAAATATCGTAAACAATGATAACATGAAACAATGATTATGGACTGAATTATAAACTTTATTCAAAACTGAACTCTTAATATTAATACTCATTTTGTTGTCATATCAAATTAGATATCAATATGAACTTTGATGCTCACAACATACCAGCGCTAAAGTAAGGAAGTCAACATCAATAATCTATATCAATACCACTTTTGATATTTAACAACAACCTAAATATCAATATCAATCAAAAACTGAATTAAAACTGCATATCACCTTTTATTCAAAACGGAAACAGTGGACAAATCATTTAGTATATGATTGTCAAAAACAATATAATAATTTAGATTGGGACCTTTCACCGACGGATGTACTATCACATGTTGATCAGCCCGTTTGATAGCACAAGGTCATGATTCATAGAAACATATCCCCAAACCACGAGTACTCAAATAAAAAGGCAATATATCTGCCTGTAGAATAAATTGTGTCATAATATTTCATATAACACTTAGCAATAGCCCTCCGTTGGACCGTCCGCCCCGGTCACTTACGCATTGATCCAATCTTAAAACCTTTTATTGAAAAGGGGTCATAATAATTGACACCCAAAATAATTTTATTCCCCCATTTACTTGGGCAAGAATACTCGCAACTATGCTCCCCCTGAAACTATGCTCTCTGAGTTGGAGTCTTCAGTATTTAAATTTTCAGCACTATCAGAACTTGGCTTATCAGAACTTGATGAATCAGAATTTGAAGAGCCAGATGTATGTTCTGATGTTTCTTGAGCTGTGGTAGGATCTTGAGTATGCTCCTCCTGCATCGGTGCATCTTCCCTTGGCGTAGCCACCACAGTTTCAATAACATCAGAGTTTATTCCATCAGAGTTTACAGTATCAGGACTTAGACTTTCAGGATTTTCAGTATCAGAATTTGAGTCTTCATTTTCAAATCTCAGCTGATCATGGTCAATGAAATCTTCAAGACCAGTAATCTTCTTGTCATCAAAAGAGACATTGATAGATTCCATGACTACTTTTGTTCTCAAATTATAGACTCTGAAGGCTTTTGTGGAAAGTGGATATCCAACAAAGATTCCTTCATCAGCTTTTAGATCAAACTTTGATAGCTGTTCAGTATGAGTCTTGAGAAAAAAACACTTGCATCCAAATACATGAAAGTATTTCAGATTTGGCTTCTTTTTCTTCACCATCTCATATGGTGTTTTTCCATGCTTGTTAATGAGTGTTGCATTTTGAGTAAAACAAGCAGTCTACACAGCTTCGGCCCAGAAATAGGTTGGAAGCTTTGCTTCTTCAAGCATTGTACGTGCAGCTTCAATGAGAGTTCTATTCTTCCTTTCAACAACTCCATTTTGCTGTGGAGTTCCAGGAGCAGAAAATTCCTGCTTTATTCCATGGCTTTTGCAGAACTCTTCCATTATCAAATTCTTGAACTCAGTGCCATTATCACTCCTTAAAACTTTCACAGAATCTTTGACCATTTTATCCAGATGTTTGACATGATCAATCAAGATTGATGCAGTTTCACTTTTTGTATGCAAGAAATACACCCATGTGTATCTGGTGAACTCATCCACTATGACCAACGCATACTTCTTCTTTGCAATAGACATGACATTTACTGGACCAAATAGATCAACATGTAGTAGATGATAAGGCTCAAGAATTGATGATTCAGTCTTGCTCTTGAATGAAGATTTTCTTTGTTTGGCTTTCTGACATGAATCACAAAGACCATCAGGAGCAAATACTGTGTTTGGCAATCCTCTCACAAGATCTTTCTTGACCAGTTCATTTATATTGTTGAAATTTAAATGAGAGAGTTTCTTATGCCAATTCCAGCTTTCTTTAATTGATGCTCTACTCATCAGACAGATTGCAGAACCATCAGTACTTGTTGAAAGCTTAGCTTCATAAATGTTACCACGCCTGTATCCTTTCAGAACAACTTTGCCTTTAGATTTACTCACAATTTCACAGTGTTCTTCAAAGAAATCAACATGATAACCTCTATCACAGATTTGACTTATACTCAGTAGGTTATGTTTAAGTCCTGAGACCAGAGCTACTTGTTTAATTATGACATTTCCAAGATTGATATTGCCATATCCCAATGTTTTTCCAATGTTGCCATCTCCATAAGAAATACTTGGGCCAGTTTTCTCCACAAAGTCTGATAGCAGGGCCTTAATTCCAGTCATATGTCCTGAACATCCTCTGTCCAGAACTAGAATATTTTTCCTGTTGCCCTGCAATCACAAAGACCACTAATTATTAGTTTTAAGGACCCAGACTTGTTTGGATCCTTTGGCCTTATTAAGTTTGTTAACATTTGCAGCGGATTTAGCATCAGAGTTTATGTTAACATTTTTCTTATCAGAACTTACACTATCAGACTTTGAATCAGAATTTACACTAGAAGGAACAATGGAAACTTTCTTCAAAGAAGGTTTTATTTGATAATAATCATAGTACAAGCTATGATATTCCTTACAAGTATAAATGGAATGCAATAAACTACCATAATGAAAACAAGGATTTTGTGGTTTGTATCTAACAGACTGACTCTTAACTCCTGACTTTGAAGGTAAGGAGTTAATATTCTTATTCTTCCTGCAAAAAGAAGCCAGATGGTTAGAACTTCCACAGTTATGACATGTTTTCCTAGAAGCATCAGGAACAGGTTTATAATTATTGCTTTTATTCACACCTTCCTTTCCATTCCTATTTTTCCTAGGTGATTTTACCTTGTTTGCATTCTTAACATCTTTCAGCTTATGCTTAAGCTGCTTCTTTGTCATTAAGCCTTTGTTCACTTCAGCTGTCTTTTCCTGTTTTAGTTTGTCAGAAGTTAATTTCCTTGTAACTTTTGATTTTTCATTTTCAGACTTTACAGTTACAAACTTAACAGGTTTTAACTTTCGCTTTTGCTTATCAACAGACTTAATAATTTCAGTTCCTTTATCATTCTTATCTTCTCCATAACCTAAGCCTTCTTTCCAGTTTCCACTACTTAGCAAATTTCGAGTTGTTTTGCCAGAGTTAGTCCAAGTCCTGATAATCTCTCTTTCCTTTTCTAACTCAGTTTTTAGAGATTCATTTATTTTTAGCACTTCATTCCTAACATAAAAAGCATCATCTCTATCCTTCTGAGTTTGATGGAACATGACTAACTCTTTTTCTAAGAAATTATTTCTTTTCTTAAATGCAAGATTTTCAGAAGTTAATCTTTCACATGTTAAAGTTTGATCTCTATAACTTACAAACATGGTTTTAAGATATCTTCTCAACTCATTAATATCATCAGTATGAAAAGCATAAGTAGTCTGAGGTACCTTTGTTTCAGCAGCTTCAGAACTGCTCTCAGCACTTTCTTTATCAGCATTTTCCATCAATGCATAGTTTTCCTCACTTTCAGAGTCTGAGGTGTCTGTCCAGCTTTTCTGCTTTGTGACAAGAGCCTTGCCTTTGTCACCCTTTACCTTCTTGCAATCAGGAGATATGTGGCCTTTCTCACCACAGTTATAACATTTAACATTGGTGTAATCTCCTCTGTCAGACTTTCCTCCTCTGCCTTCAGATCTTCTGAAATTCTTTTTATCAGAACTTATGCCTTTCCTGGAAAACTTCTTTCCCTTCCTGAACTTCCTGTATGCAAGCTTTGTGATTCCTTTCACCATAAGAGCACACAGCTTCATCATCTCCTCATCAGCATCAGTTTCAGGCAAGCTTTCAGAATCTGAGTCATCATCACTCTCAGAACTTGATGACTCAGTATCAGACTTTATGAAAATAGCTTTACCCTTATCTTTCTTTGAGGAAGCTGCTTTGGGGAATTCTTCTTCAGCCTTAAGAGCAACTGTCCTTGACTTTCCTCCTTTCCTCTTGCTTCTTTGTTCCATCTCCAGCTCATGAGTCTTGAGCATTCCATAGATTTCGTCAAGAGTTATTTCATCAAGATTGTAGTTGTCTCTTATTGTCGTTGCTTTCAAATCCCAGCATTCAGGAAGAGCTAATAGGAACTTAAGGTTTGAATCTTCAAGATAATACTCTTTATCAACCAATGACAAATCATTCAAAAGTTTGACAAATCTATCATATAAATTATTCAATGACTCATTAGTCTTTGAGTCAAAGTGTTCATACTCTTGAGTGAGTATTGTCTTCCTGTTCTTCTTAATTGTGTCAGTTCCCTGACACCTTGTTTCCAGAGCATCCCATATCTCCTTAGCAGTCTTGCAGTTGATTACCCTATTTGACATTACATTATTAATGGCACTATGCAGTAAGTGTCGTACCTTAGCATCCTTAGCAATTGATGCTATGTCTTCAGCAGTATAATCACTCTTCTCCTTTGGTACGGTCTTTGCTGCTTCACCTGCAACTGCAACTGCGAGCTTGGTTGGTTTGTGAGGGCCTTCCTTGATTCTATCAAGGTATTCTGGATCTGTTGCTTCCAGGAACATGGTCATCCTTACCTTCCATATGAGATATTCAGATGGTCTCAGTATGGGAACTCTGATGGTCTCATACCGACTCTGAATTTGTGTCTTTGGTGGTTCCTCAGTTTTGGTAGGCTTAGTTGGAGTTTCTATGTCCGACATGATTGTGTTTGGATCTTTAACTGTATGTATGTTAACAGATAGGCTCTGATACCAATTGTTAGGTCACACACACACACTGTAGAGGGGGTGAATACAGTGTATAGTACACTCAAATCGAACTTTAAGAACTTAAGTAACAGAAAACAAACTTTATTGAAACAATAAACTCTGTTACAGTATGGAACTGTTACCTCTCAGTGATGAACAAATATCACGAGAGCTGCTAGGGTTACAATGAATAATCTTCTCTAATAATGATAACACTTTTAGTGTAAACCCTATGTCTGTGTTTATATACTACACAGTTACAAGATAATCGCTAATTGATATGGAATATAATTCTGCTTCCTAAAATATATCAATCAGATATCTTTTCTTCCAAGTATTCCATTCTTTACAGAATTCCTTCTTCATGCATATCTCTTCTTATGTTTATCTTGATCTTCTTTCCTTTAATCAGCTACTGTCCTTATCTGATCGTCCTTCAGCACTTAAGTTCTGATATCTATCTTCTGATGATTATCTCCTGATATTATAAGTACTGATATCCTTAAGTCCTGACTTCCAGTATAAGTACTGATCAACAGTTAAGTACTGATTTATCCTGTTCAAGTAAGATCTGAAAGCTAAACATAAAACATATTAGCCATGACATTATCAAATATATCTAACATATTATTCTGAACTAAGAATAGGAAAGCAATACTTGCATAATAGGATTCAAAATAAATATCACTTGAACAATAAGTGATGATAGGGATACTTGCCTTTGGGTTTTTAAAAGTTAGTCACACTCGCAATAACACAATCACTTATTCTAAAATCTTATGACATCACCGTCTTTCCTTTCGACAATTCACTAATGCGCTGCTCCTGCGATTGCTAGAAGCCATATATCCAATATCATTCCATTTTACTCTTTCCAAAGCCCGGTCCTGATCAATTCGAACAATCCGCATCTATAATTAAAAGATACAACTTTAATCGTCTACACGATAATTACTCGACGGACTGCGCGTCAAAATCCTATCGTCTACCCATAAGCCCACACATAAAGAAGACAGTCAAATACAAGACTCTTGACCCATGTACACACGTATTTCACATAGCATATAATCATATAAGCCACATATTATATAATTCATATCACATATGACTTAGTTCGTCAAAAGGTTCGACTTGGTATGTTTAAAACTGAAATCGGGTCAAAAATATGATTTATCGATCAATAATCGACTCAAAATGATTCGTAAAATAAACGACCTTTCGAAACAAAGGAATTTGGGTCTCGAAAGTATTTTTAATGAAAGCGAAATATTTTTCTGAGTCTATACACGTTTGTTTCTTATTAAACGAAGGAACGGTTTATTTATTACAAAAAAATAAGAATAAATCAATTCATAATAATATTAATTGATTTTTATATACCTAAATATATTTTTAAAAACTCAAAATAATTTTTAAATCATTATTTAGGAAAAATCAGAATTAAAAATGACTTTTCCATAATTTTTGGAAATAAAATAAAATTAATACAAATTATCTAAATAAACTAATTAATTATCAAAAAAATTAATCAATTTAAATGAATAAAATTTTTGGATTTTTGAAGTAATAAAAGAAAATAATTTTTGGAATTTAAAATAATTAAGTAAATGATTTTTAGAATTTAAGAATAATAATTAAATGATTTTTGAATATAAGAAAAAGATTTTTGAAAAATAGGAAAAAGAAATTTTGAAATATTTATAAATCAAAATCTGATAAACACAAATGGAAATTGGGGGTTAGGGTTTTAGGGGATTAAACCTGGGTTTTAAACCGGATATCTGGGCTCCAAGAAACTGGTCGGGTCGCCAAGAACAACCCGCCGTATTTCTGGAATACCCAGAAACCGGTGAGTTTTTCCGGCGACCTTGGTAGGTCCGGCAAAACTCCGGTGACTTCAAATCACCCCGAAAACTTGCCTGTTCGTCTAGTTTTTCAACCCAAAAACATTAAATACCCTGCCAGTAGCTCGATTACCCTGTCAACATCAATAATCATTCAAGGATTTGATTAATCCGGCCTATTATCCACCAAAACCCGGCGAACTCGTCGGTTTTCCGACGAGCTATCAAACGACAACCAAAATCAATGAGCTAACTATGAAATCGAAGCTTAAAACACGTAGAATCTGCTTATAACACTCTCAACATCAAAAAATTAACATATAATCCAGAAAATAAGGAAATAAAAATGACAAAACCTTGTACTTCATTCTATTAGTTCCCGGAGTCATACAATACAAATTTATATCCAAATCAACTCTAAAGATCATAATAAAGCTTACTATAACGTCAAAAATATCAAAAGATTTAACGAAATAAAAGCCCCAAATTTGGCAAAGAACCCTAAAAAATGAAATTAAAATCTACCACTCTTGAACTAGTTGTTGATGATTAAAACAGGTAGATAATCAAAATCCAATCGTTTTGATTACTCATACTTACAAATTGGAGTTCAAAATCACTTCCAAAATTGAGATTTGATTCCTCAGCTCAAGAACACCCCCTGTTCTTCAATTTTTTTATTTTTTGAATTTTTTAATAAAAATAAATAAAATAAATAAATCTGCAGCTATTTATATTATCTGCCAAATTAATACCCTAAAATAATTTAAGGGTATTTTTATCCCCTAATTAAAAGAATTAATCCCCAAAATAATAATTACGGGGAATAATTTTAAAAGTAATAAAGCATAAAATTTATATCAAAATTCCCCAAAAATTGCGAATAATTCAAAAATACAAAAATAACAAGGATTTGAAATACGTATGATTCTATAAAAATAACAACATGAATTTTGTGGGTTTTGACGTCCCGATGGGTCCCGATCCGTTAATTTTTGAAAAACAGAAACGCTTCCTAAATTAACAGAATATCCTGAAGACACAAATAATGCATGTAAATACACACAAAACAAGATAAAATAAGTACCTCGATAAAGATGCTAATAAACACGTATCCAAAATTGTGTATAATCCCATATAAATACATTTTAAACACGTAATGAGTATCCTGTTGGATCATATCGGATTCGAAAATAGATTACTTAGCCGCTAAGTAATTATAAAAACGATACATCTTGATACCAGTTTTGGATAATCGTCAAACCCGGATCTCTTATAAAACACCCTACAATAAAATAATATAAAAATATCCCATATTCTCGAGAATACGAGTTTAACTGATCTACCGAAATGAATATCGTGTCAAAAATTTTGTGTCGGGACTCGTACAGGTCAAACCGTACTCCGGATCGAAAAAGTCAAAACAAGGAAAATGTTCAGAATAATCAAATTAGGTTAGGAATGAGTTTTCTAAAGAGTTTCGGGTTGTAAAAATGCAAAAAACGGTTGAAGTTGGACGATTCCCCGTTTTATAAAATAATCTATAACTACTCAGAAAATATTTATTAAATCTATAAATCATTATATAATCATATAACAGTCCAATATTACCAGAAAAATATCACAATTATCTATATTTTATTCTGGACATATAAAAATTAGAATACTCAAAGAATATCGTATATAAACATTCAAAACATCAACTCCAATTACCAGATAATTCACTAAAATTCACCTAAAAAATAACATAAAGAATTCCAAATAATAATAATAATAATATCTGAAAATATGGGATATTACAAGTTGTATCAGAGCAAAATATGAAAGTAAACAGATCAAGATCTTGAAAGAATGAATACACAAAAGATAAGCAGTATAAAGATACCAGCCTTTGATAAGACTAACTATACATTATAGAAGAAGAAGATGATATTATTTCTAAGGATGGCCAATCCCTTGTAAATACAGATTCTGAAGAATGGACCTTTCACTCCTATGGAAAGAATTGAAGAATCTACAGATGGAGACATGGTCATCCCAACTCATTATGGTCCTAAAGATCCTTTAAAATACACATACATTGAGAAAGAAAAAGTATCTCCTGATACTAGGCTACAACTAATTCTAATAAAGTCACTTGACAATGTTATGTATAACAATATTGTCAACTGTGACACAGCCAAGCAAATTTGGGAGAAGATTGAGATACTGTGTGAAGGTATAGAGGAAATTAGGTCAAACCAAAGTAGAATACTGGTGTCTCAGTGTGAGGGTTTTATGGCAAAACCAAAAGAGAGTGTTACTGATGTGTTTGAAAGATTTAATAAGTTGATCAATGACTTGCAGCTTCATGACAAGTACTATGAAGCTGAGGAGGTTAACTTGAAATTTTCGCTCACCCTTCTTGACCATCTTAAACAGAAAATATCAGCCATAAAAGAAGGAACCAATGAATTAGAGATCCAGACTCCAGCTGTCTCAAGCATTGAGCAAAAGAATAAGGAACCAATGAAGCAAGTCATTCTGGAACTTGAAGAAGATGAGTTCTATACATTGGATGAACTGGATGAGTTAGACCAATCCATGACTTATCTAGCTAGGAAATTCTCTAATATTAGAGTGAAAAAGCCAAAGTTCTTCAAGAGTAAAGGATAGACATTTAACAAGGATAACAAATGAAAATGAAAGGGACAGTACACTCCTGGTGGCAAAAGTAGCTACAAGATTGGATCTGTTGACAAATCAAAAATAAGGTGCTTCAATTGTGATGAATTGGGCCATTTGCTACTGAATGCAAGACGCCTAAAAAGGTGAAGAAAGTTAAAGCCTATCTTGATTGGAGGAAAAATATGAAGCTCTCTTGAAGAAGTAACATGGTAAAGCTTACATTACATAAGGAAATAGTTGGGATGATTCCGATAATGATGAAGATGTGGAGGTTGGAAATTATGCATACATGGCCTTGGAGCAAGGAGAGTCATCCTCATCAAAAACAAAGGTACCAACCCTTACTACTATTGATTTAAATACAAGTCAATATAAAGAGACTGTTGAAAAGATGAGCATAGAGATGTTCCACATCCACACTAGCATGGAGGCAACTACTGAGGAGGTTAGTAGGCTGTCAAAATCTAATGAGAAGCTTGAGGTTGAGATGCAAAATTTGGAACTGCAGCTTGTTGAGCTTGAGACTGTCAAGCAGGAAAATGACTATCTAAAGAACAAGCTGAAGTGTGCTAGTGAGATATAAGCTGTGTTGAAGGAAAAGATAGAGAAAAATGAGGTGAAACTGAAATCATTCAGGAATGCTTCTCAGTTAGTGGGTCAGTATCATGAGAAGAACAAGCTATGTGCTAATATAGCCATTGGCCTTGACTATGATGCCTTAAACAACAATAAAAAGAATGAAGGTGATAAAGGCAAAGTAACTGTAAATGAAAATGTCCCAGCTATGCTGAGAAAGGTTGATTCACCTTTCTTCAAGGCATGTGAAGTCAATTTCAGTGAAGAGGAGTTGGTGTTAAAGCAAGAACTTGCTGATGAGGACAATGAGAAGAAATGCACAGAAACAACTACAAAACTTAAAACTGAGAAGAAGCCCATGGTGGATCAAACCCCCAAGAATCCAATCAAGGAGGTTAAGAATGAGAATGCAAAAAAGAAGAAGAAGAATAGAAATGGGAGGATTGGGATAAACAAGAGCAATAACTTTGCATTTGTTGTATACGCTCCTAGGAAACAGTGTCAGAAATGTGGCTCTACAAATCATCTAACTCACCTTTATAAAAAGGCTGTTAGTGATTAAAGATTGGGAGCATGCAAATATAATGAAGGAAAGACTGAAGATCCATATTCCTTCTGTGATAAGTTTGATTGCATTTCTTGCAACATGAAAGTGATGACAAGTTGCCACAAGCTGAGAGTAGACCTCAAATAACTCAAAATTGGGTCTACAACTAAAAGGGAACATGCAAATCCATCAATGAACACCATTTTTTCTGAATCAACTTATTCTGATTCTGCAAATTTTGTTAACAAGAAGAAAGTACCCAACATTGCTTGGGTAGCTAAACACACTTAATCCTCATTCTGTGCAGGGAAAAATGAAGAAAGTCATATGGATCATAGACAGTGGATGCTCAAGACATATGACATGTGATAAGGCCGTTCTATCACAGTTTGAGGAGATGCCTGGCCCATTAGTGACTTTTGGAGACAACAACAAAGGTTTCACAATGGGATATGGCAAGCTAAGTTCTGGAAATATTGTTATTAAAGATGTAGCACTGGTTGCTGGTTTAGAAGTGAATCTCCTAAGTGTCAGTCAATTTACAGTGGAAGATTCAATGTTACATTTGACAAAGGAGAATGCTTAATCATCAGCATAAAGACTAGTGAAGTTTCTCTGAAAGGAGTAAGAAAGGGAAGCCTGTTTGTTACAGATTTACACTCAACAAATAAGGAAGAAATTTGTTGCTTCTACACCAAGGCATCTGTAGAGAGCAAAGCAATTTGTGGCACAAAAAGCTCTCTCACCTGAATTACAAGGCAATCAACACCCTGGTGAAAAAGGAGTTAGCGAGAGACATGCCAAATCTGGAGTTTGCTCAAAATGAAGTTTGTGAGGCTTGTCAAAAAGGCAAAATGAAGAAGTCAAGTCACAAGAGTAAAACTATGAATTTTATAAGTGCACCTTTGCAACTTATTCATGTGAACCTATTTGGACCAGTTAATGTCTTATCAATTTTAAGGAAGAAATATGCACTTGTGATGGTGGATAACTACTCATGGTACACATGAGTATAATTTATGCATTCTAAGGATGAGACTCCACACATCATAATTGAACACATCAAGAAGATTGAGAAATAGGCTGAAGATCAGAATAGTGTGAAGAGATTCAAGAGTTAAAATGTCACAGAATTCAGAAATGCAACTTTAACAGAATTCTGCAAAGACAAGGGCATTGTTCAAGAATTCTCATATGCTAGAACACCTCAGCAAAATAGGGTAGATGAGAGAAAGAATAGAACACTAGTAGAGGCTGCTAGAACAATGCTGCAGGATGCCAAACTGCCAACAATTTTTTGGGAAGAAGCTGTCAACATTATATGCTATACTCAAAACAAATATCTCATTAATAAGAATCTTGGCAAATCACCCTACTCAATCTTATCTAAAAGAAAGCCTATTGTGAAATATCTTTATGTGTTTGGAAGTAAGTGTTATGTTTTGAAAGACAACTCTGAATATGTGGAAAAATTTGACTCTAAGGTTTTTGAAGCAATTTTTCTGGGATATTCATTGGAGAGAACTGACTACAAATTCTATGTGCTTGAACAAAAGAAAATTATGGAAAGCACATATGTGACTTTTGATGATGACAAGTGTCCAGGCTTGGAATGTCTTACTGAAAATGAAGCGGAGACCCTTAAATTTGAAAATCTCAATATTGATAGTGATTCTGAAGATGAAGCTGAAGTCAATACAAGCAACGGAATGGACAGAGAGTCAACTGAACTAGTGAATCATGAGAATGGAAACTCATCTCAAACACCTGAATTTGATAGCACAAACTCAGGGGGAGAAAGAGGAGAAAGTTCTACAAGTCATGACAATGATGAAGAAAATGCAAAAAATTCTAGTTAACAAACTAACACCAGAAAATGGGATAAAAGTCATACAAGAGAAGCAATTATTGGTGATCTAAATGCTGGAGTGAAGACTAGAAGTGTAACTGCTAATGAATGTCTACATGCATGCTTTCTTTCACAGGTTGAGCCTAAGAAAATTGAGGAAGCTCTACTTGATCCTGATTGGATATCTGCTATGCAAGAGGAGCTAAATCAGTTTGAAAGAAACAAAGTTTGGGAGTTGGTTCCTGCACCAAAGAACAGAAGTGTAATTGGAATAAAATGGGTGTTCAGGAACAAAATGGATAAAAATGGGATTGTTACTAGAAACAAAGCAAGGTTGGTTGCAAAAGGTTACTCACAGGAAGAAGGAATTGATTATGATGAAACTTTTGCTCCATTTGCAAGACTTGAAGCAATAAGGATATTTCTTGCGTTTGCTGCACACTCAAATTTTAAGGCGTATGAAATGGATGTGAAGAGTGCATTCCTTAATGGTGAGTTGGAAGAAGAAGTTTATGTGCAACAGCCACCTGGCTTTGAAGATCCAGAATTTCCAAACTTTGTATACAAACTACTCAAAGCTCTATATGGATTAAAGCAATCACCTAGAGCATGGTATAACACACTGTTAGAATTTTTGCTTAAACATGAATTCACTAGAGGTACAATTGAAAAGACTCTTCTACAAGCAGTATGGTAGTGATATGATCCTAGTTCAGATCTATGTGGATGATATCATTTTTGGTTCTACTAATGAAAAGATATGTCAAAGATTCTCAAAACTAATGTAGAGTGAATATTAAATGAGTATGATTGGGGAATTAAGTTACTTCCTTGGACTTCAAGTCAGTCAAAGAAGTGATGGAATCTTCATCAGCTAAACCAAGTATGTTAAAGATCTATTGAAGAAGTTTGGCATGGTTGATTTTTCACCTGCATCTACACCTATGTCTACAGCTACAAAGTTGGATGAAGATAAGAAAGGAAAAAGTGTAGACCTTTCAGGTTATAGAGGAATGATTGGATCTTTGCTGTGTCTGACTGCTAGTAGACCAGATATTATATTTGCAACATGTCTGTGTGCAAGATTTCAAGCCAATCCAAAAGAATCACATTTGATGGCTGTGAAGAGAATTTTTAGATACTTAAAGGGGACTCTAAACTTGGGATTATGGTATCCTAAGGGAACAAGTTTTGAAGTTGTTGGATATACAGATGCAGATTTTGTTGGATGCAGGGTTGACAGAAAGAGCACTGGTGGAAGTTGCCAGTTTCTTGGACAAAGACTTGTATCCTGGTATAGCAAGAAACAATAATATGTGTCAACTTCCACAACTGAGGCTAAATACATAGCTACTGGAAGTTGTGCTCAAGTGCTTTGGATTAGAAATCAGCTAATGGATTATGGCCTAGTGTTACATAAAATTCCAATTATGTGTGACAATACTAGTGCTATATCTATTGTGGCTAATCCAGTTAATCATTCTAGAACAAAGCATATTGATGTAAAGTACCATTTTATTAGAGAACATGATGCAAATGGTACCATTGAGCTCATTTTTGTTCCAATAGAAAAATAGTTAGCTGACATTTTTACTAAACCTTTGGATTAAGCAATTTTCACTAGACTTGTAGGTGAAATTGGATTGCTAAATTCTTTATCCTAAAATTCTTCATTCTAAAGGAAAGAACCCAGCTAATGTTTTACAGTAGATTGATTTTTAATAAATAAAAATTAATTTGATTTAATTGGAAATTAACTGGAATATGAGTTATAAATATTTCAGATAACTCTGTATATCTATTTTTCAGTATTCAAAACTTAGCTTGGAATTTTTGAATTCTGCGAAAACTGTATAAATGTTAATTTACATTTTTAATATGTGAAATTAGCACAAGACAGAATCAAAAACAATAAAAGTATTTAGAGAATTGAGTTCTCGATAAGTCTAATTGACTTCTCGACAAGTTATTTTGAGACTTCTTGAGTGAGTTCTCGATAAGTCATTTTTTTGACTTCTCGAAGGACTTCTCGAAAAGCTTTATTATGACTTCTCGATAAGTCATTGTAGAGATTCCGATAAGTGATAATTCACAGAGTTCTCTACAAGTATAAATTTTGGACTTATCAACAACTTAGAACTGAGATAATTTACTTTAATAATTGGTAAAATACTTTTGATGAAATCCTTCTGATTTTATTTTGATTTATTTAAATAAAATTTGGAAAGATTCAGTCCATTCAGGACAAACTGGGTATTTATTTGACATCTCGATAAGTCTTTTTCTAGTTCTCGATAAGAGTCAAGAAAGTGACATATCGATATGTATCTATTCTCTCAATATGACTTCTCGATAAGAAAATGCCAAACGTTTATTTTGAGTTCTCGATAAATCATTTACCTTTTACTATAAATACCCAGACATCTCGACATACACATCTTTACACCTTGGAGATCTCGAAGTGACCTAATTTTTCCAAATTCAAACCGTTTTTTCTCATTTCGAAATCTTTCTCTCTAATTTTTCATACCCACTCAAATTCAAACTCTTCAAATGGCATCAAACACAGCTACACCTTTCATCCCAAAGAAGGGCACCAATTATCTTACTTTTACAGATGCAAATCAAGCTCCTGAAAGTTTCAAGAGCTTTATGAAGTTTATTTCTGAAACTTACTTTGCAGGAGCGCTAACTGCAAATCCAGTACTATACTTGGATGTTCTTAGGGATTTCTGGAACACAGCTGTGATAAGGATAGTGGTGCATGAGAACCAAGCTATGTCCATGGTGGTTAACTGCTCCATTCAGGTGCAACAGTTGGAGTTTTCTGAAGATGATATCAATATGACTTTGGGCATCCCAACTGACAATTTGGTGGAGATTCCAACACAAGTTGAGCTAGATGAGTTCATAGACTTCATAAACTACAGTGAAAGAATCAACCTGGCGAGTCTGAACAAGAAATACTTGAGGAGGGAATGGTCATTCATTTTTTATTCAATTGTGACGACATTTACCTGTAGGAAGACAGGGTATGACAATATTTCAAGTGTTGTTCAGAAGCTGGTGTTCTCTATGGCTCATAACAGACACCTCAATGTAGGACACCTGATAATGGAGGAGCTAAGCACCAGGATCACAATGCCTTTCACATCAAGAGGTAAGGAAATCTTTCTTCCTAGATTTATAATGTCTGTTTTAAATCATAAAGTTCATGACATTCATATGCTTAATGGTATATATAGAAATAAAATAGGCAACTATAAACAAGTGTCCGAAGTTCTATTTAGCTCACTCATTACAAAGAACAAGGTACATGTAAGTCTTAAGTCACTCCATTTATGTTAGAGAGATTCAGGACTTACCCTTACCCTATTCCTGACATGAGGTCTACAATCTCATCTAGTACAGTAATGGCTCCCGTACCTGTAGAAGAACAAACACAGGAACACCAACAGGGGCCTTCTTAAACTGAGACCTTTTTTTCTTTACCATTAGAAGCTAGGAAACCAACCACTTCATCATCTCAAAAGGGTAAAGTGAGTAAAAATAAGAGAAAGCAGACACCTTTGACTGTGATCAATGAGAGTGGTGAGGATCAAATAGAACCAGAGTCAACCTTGGTCAATAAACCAAAAAAGGCAAAGTAAACTGAGTTGACCACTTAAGCTACCTCTGCATCCTCCCAAAAGGATGTAGTTGTAAATGAGGGCATTAAACAGACTCTAGGGGCATCCTCTCAACATTGTGTCTCTATTGAAAAGAGTACTCTCCCTAGTGTACCTTGTAAAGAGTCTTCACTAATACTTGAACAAATTCAAGTGTATGAAAGAAGGAATAAGAATGGCACACACACACACAGAGCACATCTTTTGAAGCTCCCTCATGTATTCAGGGGGAGCTGCCAACACTCAATCCTGAAATTACAAATCTAATATCTAAAATTTCTTCTTTATACAATCAAACATTTGAATCTAATTCTTAAGTTTTGCTAAAATCAAGTGACATGGTTCATGAAACTATGTTCACCACCCAGGAACCACATTTAGTTGGTGAGAGAATAAGGGTAGACCTTGATGACACCAACACAAACACAGGGGTTTCATCAGTTTTACTGAAGACCTTGTGGTATCTACTCAAGCACCTTCATGTGCTCCACAATTTTGACAGAGTGATAGGTTTGAGGGTAGTACTCCTGAGGGGGAGCAATCTAAATCCTCTCCAATTCCATTGGAGGTTCCTCATGCAGGGATAACTCCCCTCAAAACTCTAGCTAACATTGCAATAACAATTGAAGCTAGGAGTCCAATTGCCAATGAGCCTATTATAGGGGAGGCAAGTCAGGCACATTCAAGTGCTAGGTCTTTGCAAGAAGATCAAGGGTTTGAGGCTATGGTACATGATAATAACCTGGTCGAATCCCCTCCAATTCAATTGAAGGTTCCCACAACTGGTGAACAACACATTGTCATAACCATAGTTCCAACTGTGAGTCAAACTGTGGCATTTGTCACGGGAAATGTTACTAAACATCAACCATCAATCTCAACCCAAACAGACCTTCCTTCTGCATCAAATCCCTCTCTGCCACCATCATACCTTATCTCTCAATGGCTTCAAGATGCCCAAGCTTAACCCATTACTATGAATGATCTTTTAGTTGATCAACTTTCTGGCCTTGCCTACATCACACAACAGCTTCTAACCACAGACATGTCTAATTAGGACTATCAAGAAATCTTGATGTCTTATAAACTGATGTTGAAGAGCAGCAGTAAAAGATTGTGAATAAAGCTGAGCAAATTAGAAATGTTGATGCTTGGCTAAGCAAGGACTTCAACTTGAGCATGGATGAGGTCTTGTCAAGATTTAAGGAAGAATATGTCACCATTTTTGGAAGCAATGCCAAGGCCCTTACTCCACAGGAAGTATATGATACTATGATAGAAGTCTATAAAGCTCAACTTAAAGCTTTTCATCTCTTGAGTAAAGCTCTACAATAGACTCTGGACAACCATGAAGACATAATAAGAATGATGTTAAGGGAGAGAGTGGATGATCTTATCCCTACTTAAGTTCAAATCAAGAACAAGTTTCAAACTTTTGTTGACCAAATGGCAAGGTTTGACATAACTACCATGGAGAAAAACATTAAGAGTCTCAAATAGTCCTTTGTTGCTCTCCATGAAGTTTCCCAGAATCACATCACTAGTACTAATGAGACAAGGCTCAAACCAGATTAACTGCATCAGGCTAGGTATACACCTTCAGTGTTGTTAATGGAAGGCATCAAGGAATCTATACGAGCTACTTTTGGTAATCCTATCTCTTCAAGTTCTCAACAACCTCCTTCCACATCAACAAATCTCCAAACCTCAAAACCTCAAATGACTCACTTATAGCTTAAGTTAATGCTCTCACTACTCTAGTGCAGAGTCAACAGAATGGCATCAGGACCCTGGTAGTCTCCCACAAACATCACCAAATGCAGAATTCAGTTTTTTTGGTGTGGCAGCCCAAAAATAAAACCAAAAGATAACAACTGAGAAATATAAATTATTACAAACGGCTTCTTACAACATAATCCAAGATCGCAAAGGTTCAGTGTTTGAACAGTCCAACACTTACAACTATTACAACTTTTATATAGCTACCAGTCCTCACACGAATGCTGGCTATACTACCTGAGCTCTCACATAAGCCTCAGCATCTCCATCGGTAGACTTACGAGCAGTCTGCTTGAATCTAACCATACTTGCTAGCTGAAATAACATGAATAAATAGCAAGAAGTGAGCCAAATGCTCATCAAGATATATAGTGAAACAAAATTTAACAATATAGCAATTCATAACTCGAAGTTGGGGTGGATGGCATTATAATTCAAGTCAAATCATTTTTAAACCAAATCATTGCTCAAAAATCATTTTATAACACTACAAATTATAGTGGGTGATCAGCCGTGAAGTATTCCCGAACCTCGTCGGGTTCAATCAAATTTTAATTGGGATCCCCAGGCAACTTTTAAGCCTAATATCATAAATGTGAAAGGGACTTGCGTCTTAGTCCAATCCACTAATCTCAAGAAAAACATTCGTTTGTTTTAAATCTCTTTTAAGCAATTGTCTTTTATAAAACTGATGGCAGAGGGAAATTACACAGATTATAATCAAGGATATCGATTGTTCCAATTTCAAGGGATTCTAAATAATAGAATTACGATCATCAATCAAAGGAGTAGGATTTCAAGATTCTAATTACAAAGTTATTATCAGAAATGAATTATCTTCTCACTAGCGGGGTCATCAATGATGAGTATCAATAATTCAATAACTAAGGAAGAAGGTAATGAAAAGAACCATAACGATAATCAATATGATATATCATAATAGTTGCATAAGGTAAGTTTGAAAAGGGGGTGATACACTTGCATAAAATGAGTTAAAAAGATCATCATTTAAATGATAAATAAAGACATGGATACTTTCATAAATAAGTATCAAAGAGAATCACTCACAATAACCACAAGTTGGAAATAGAGTACTTGCATAATATGAGTTTGAAAGGGATGGGGCACTTGCCTCTACTAACGACCTTAGCTAACACAAAAGCAACCTTGAGCTCCCCTACTCGACTTTAATGGCAAGTGTCTTTACTCTATCTTCTCTTGAACCTACACATATAATACAACCTCATTACTAAATGTTCTATACATAACTCGAGGACTCCTATATACTTATTAAACTTTAATGCACCACATAGGTATTACCTATATGATTACACTTATTATCGTGCATTTCATTATCACATAATCACTTAGTGCACACAATCACATATAGTTACAAGCAGTGTTGTAAAAATCATTAATCGAATCTAATCGGTAGAGGTACCGATTAGCGATTAATCGGTAAATCGGGGATCTATCGGACCGATTAATCGGAGCATTCTTTCTTGCCGACTTCGTAAGGAGATCAACTATAACCCATATAGCATCATGTCTGGATTTTGTTCGAGGCAATCCTACTATGAAATCCATAACAATATTCTCCCACTTCCATTCTGGAATCTTCAAAGGTTGAATCAAACCACTAGGTCTTTGATGTTCTGCTTTCACTCTTTGACAAGTGTAATACTTTGTGACCCATTCTGCGATTTCTCTTTTCATGTTTGGCCACCATAATTTCTTCTTCAAATCCTGGTACATCTTCGTGCTTTCGGGATGAATTGCAAATCTTGAGTTGTGTGCATCTTGCAATATCTCGTTCTTTAGTTCGGTCACCTGAGAAATCCAGACTCTTGATGAAAACCTAAATACACCTTGGTCATCTTTTTGCGTGCATAATTCCTCTCCTGTCAGTTGATTATTCTCCTGATTCAATATCTCTTCTTGACATCTTCTTAGAGCCACTCCAACAAGTTAGCTATTCAAGATCCTAAACTAAAATTTAAGGAATTTTGTATAAAATAGAGCTCCAATAGCATCCTAGTGCTTCCTTAAAAAGTTAGCATCCTCCACTCATGCCTTATTTATAAGTAACCATTAGTGATTCTTTACCTTTATTTTAATAATAAAAAATTCATTTCTCTCTCCTTCTCCATATCAAATGCATAACTAGAATTTAAATATAATATTAAAATATTACTAGGATATATTTATAAGGAATGTTGTTGGAGTTGACATACAATTAAAAATTCTAAAACACTAGGATTTATTTTTATATTAATATTTTTAAGGAACATGTTAGGACTTTATTAGAGTTGCTCTTATCTTCTCCAACAATTCAGGTTGGAAGGTAATAGCTTGACACATTTCCTTCATTTCTCCAAAATCACAGAGTTCCAACTGAAATTCCTCAATCTCCTTAGATAATTCCTTTGACATTGTCATTATATATAACTTCTCTTTTCTACTCAAAGCATCGGCTACCATATTTACTTTTCCCGGGTGATAGTGTATCGAGCAATCGTAATCCTTAATTAGCTCTAACCATCTTCGTTGCCTCATGTTGAGTTCTTTTTGTGTAAATGTATAATTCAGGATCTTAAGATCCATATAAATTTTGCATATTTCTCCATATAAATATTGTCTCCATATCTTGAGCGCGAATACAATGGCGGCTAACTCCAAATCGTGTGTAGGATACTTCAACTCACGGGGTTTAAGCTGTTTTAATGTATATGTAATCACCTTATTGTGTTGCATTAGCACACAGCCTAATCTTTTATGTGAAGTATCACTAAAAATCACAAATTCTCCATTTTCATCTGGTAGTACTAACACCGGAGCGGTAACTAACTTTTACTTTAGCTCTTGAAATCTTCCTTCACATTCTGCATTCCATTCAAACTTCTGGTTCTTTCTTATCAACTTGGACAATGGTGCGGCGGTCTTTGAGAAATTTTTCAGGAATCTTCTATAGTATCCTGCCAATCCTAGAAAACTTTGCACTTCCGTAGGCGTCTTTGGTCTTTCCCAACTCATAACCGCTTCAATCTTCGCGGGATCTACTCTAATTCCTTCACTCCCAATTACATGTCCTAGAAATTGGACTTCTCTTAACCAAAACTCACACTTGGAAAATTTCACGTATAACTTCTCCTGTCGGAGAGTTTCCAACACTATCCATAAATGTTGCTCGTGCTCTTCTTCTGACTTGGAGTATATCAAAATGTCATCAATGAATACCACGACAAACTTGTCCAAGTGTTTCTTGGAAACTCGATTCATCGGATCCATAAAAGCTACAGGGGCATTTGTTAAACCAAAAGGCATGACTAAAAACTCATAATGTCCGTATCTTGTTTTAAATGCCATCTTCAGAATATCTTCTGGTTTGATCTTCAACTGATGGTATCCTGACCTCAAATCAATCTTGTAGAAACACTTAGCTCCTTTTAATTGGTTAAACAGATCATCTATCCTTGGTAACAAATATCGGTTCTTAATCGTCAACTTGTTCAACTCTCGATAATCTATACACAACCTCATGCTTCAGTCCTTCTTCTTTACGAACAGAACTAGTGCTCCCCATGGCGACATACTTGGCCTTATTACTCCTTTATCCAAAAGTTCTTGTAACTGACTCGCTAACTCTTTCGTCTCTGCTGGTGCCATTCTATATGGTGACTTCGAAATTGGTTCTGCTCCCGGAACAAGATTAATCTCGAACTCAATTTGTCGATCTGTCGGTATTCCTGGTAACTCTTCAGAACACATCCGGAAAATCCTTAACCACTGGGATCTCTTCTAAGCTGGGAACTTCCTTCTTTGTATCCACCACATAGGCTAGAAATGCTTCACAACCTTTTCTAAGAAACTTTTTAGCTTGAACAACTATCAGAAACAATTTTCCTTGCCTCTGACCTCTAAATATTGCCTTTTCTCCATTTTCCGCTCTTAAATAAACCTTTTTAGATCTACAGTCTATCTGAGCATCATTATTTCCTAACCAATCCATTCTTAATATTATATCAAATTCCCCTAACTTGAAGAGTATCATGTCAACTAAGAACTAATGCCCGGGGATATCGATCTCACACTTTGGGCAGAATTGACGTACATGTATATTCTCCTGATTAGCAATTACCACATTTATTACCTTACTTATGGTCCTTCTATCACATCCTAGTCTATCAACAAAAGTTTCAGATATAAAGGATCTCGTAGCTCCCAAAACCAATCAATACCTTTGATTCCATGTTATTCACAGAAAGCTTACCTGTTATCACTTTTGAATTCTAAACTGCATCCTTCATTTTAAAGTCAAAAGTTCTTACGGTCGCTTGTGGAACTGGTTCAGATGGTGGAGGTAAAGCCAATACCTCATCTTGTACAGTCGAATTGGTGGTTGCTACGCTTATCATACTCATGATTGGTCCTGCCGATTTGCACTCTCTAGCCATGTGTTCTGGCTTCCCGCACTTGAAGCATGTAACTCCCGTCTTCTGAGCTTTACATTCATTAGCCAAATGGCCCTTCTGATTGCACCGATAATATGTCATATTAATCTTGTTACAAACTCATGGATGCTTCTTTCCACATTGCTTACATTCAACCCTTGGCGGCCTATTCTCCCTTGCTTGGCCCTGATTATGCTGATAACTCCCTTGGTTCTCCTGACTTCTATTTGTCTCTCCTTTCCTTTGAGAATTTTTACCCTTGTGGAACTCAATCCTCTTCATATATGTGTCTTGCAGATTCCCGGATCCTGATCTATCTCCGCGGAAAGACATCTTCCTTTTCTTGTTATCTCTATCCTTCCTAGATTGCACTCCGTTACTCTTAATCAAAGCTGCCTTCTGCACTACTCCTGTATAAGTACCAATCTCAAACATCGACACCCTACCTCGAATCCAATATTCAAGGCCCTGCTGAAACCTCTCGGCCTTCTCTTCCTCAGTATTCACACACTTCGTCACAAACCTCGATAACTCTGTAAACTTATTCACATATTCTAAGATATTCATACCTCCTTGCTTCAATTCCATAAATTTTATTTCCATTTGATTATGCATATACTTAGGATAATACTTCTCCAGAAATAGTTCCTTGAATCACTCTCATACTATCATTTGAGTTTCTTCCAAAGTTTGAACTGAATCCCAACAATAGATAATTTTACCTTTTAGGAAATAACTAGCATATACCGTTTTCTGATCTTCCCCTAGTTGAACTAACTCAAAAGCTCTTTCCATTTCTCTTATCCATGTGTTGGCTGCAAATGGATCAGTGGTGTCATGAAAAGCTGGAGGGTTCCATTCCGAAAAGCATTAAATGTCACAATTGGTTGAGGTGGTACTGGTAGATCTGGTTAATTTTGGTGTTGATCATGATTTTCTGGGATTCGAAATTATTGTGTTTGGAATTGTTGTTGAAGAGTTTGTTGTTGCTGAGCTATTGTATTGGTTTATTGCAAAGTTTCCAATATTTGACGGATATTGGGATCTGTTGTGTTTGTAGTAGAATTACTGGTTTGCTTTGTCTTTTTTAGGTGGCATGATTCTGAAATAAAAGGTATAACAAAACAGTTGTAAATATTGCAATTATTTCAAAGTTAGGGTGTTATGAAGTTAAGGTGATCACATGCATTCAGATCTTAATTATTAACAATAGATGTGGTATACAGTTCTAGATATAGAAATAAAAGTGAAATCGAAACAGAACGATAGTGCATAACCATTGAAACAGGATTTATCATAACCAAATAAGGTCCAAATTTAAAAGACAACATCATGGTTACGAAGGGAAATAAGAAACTACATAGTTCAAAAGATACAATAACATAAAAGATAGCCAACTTGAAAGGAAATAGGAAATATGGCTCCTAGTTTGGCCTAACGGTCATCCTCCTAAATCTCCTCGTTATCATCTCGAGCTATTGGGATCTCTTCCCATTGCTCCCCTTGAAGTACCTTCACGATGCCCTGGAGTTCATCTGCTACCATCTGGATGGTATACTGGCTGTTGCGGTCGCGGTGTGCTGGCATCTCCCCGAGCTTGGTGTTAACAAACTGCGTCAAGGACTCAAGTCTCGCAACCATCTATGCCTTAGGTTCCTCTCTAAGTCGAGTATCATCCTGAAAAGCTACATCCAGTCGTTCCATACGTTGGTCGTACTTCCCTTGGATCCTATCAAACTAAAGCCTCAGGTTAGCGTACACGGTGAAAGCAATAGTGTCAGATGGCGCCGAGGACGAGGACAAAGATGAATGCATCCTTTGATGAAAAACAATATATATACGAGGGGAAATATTAGTGACTTGCTCGAATAATATCTACCTACTCTCTCATATTTCCTATATATATATATATTCCTATAACCTATTTGGATTGTTCAGAGACTCTAAACCTTAGCTCTGATACCAAAACCTGTGGAATCCCAAAAATAAAACAAAAAGATAACAACTGAGAAATATAAATTATTATAAACGACTACTTACAATATAATCCAAGATCGCAAAGGTTCAGTGTTTGAACAGTCCAACACTAACAACTATTACAACTTTTACATAGCTACCGTCCTCACACGAACGCTGGTTATACTACCTGATCTCTCACATAAGCCTCAACATCTCCACCAGTAGACTTATGAGCAGTCTGCTTGAATCTAACCATACTTGCTAGCTGAAATAACATGAATAAATAACAAGAAGTGAGCCAAATGCTCAGCAAGATATATAGTAAAACAAAATTTAACAATATAGCAATTCATAACTCGAAGTTGGGGTGGATGGCATCATTATTCAAGTCAAATCATTTTTAAACTAAATCATTGCTCAAAAGTCATTTTATGACGCTACGGATTACAACCGGTGATTAGCCGCGAAGTAATCCCGAACCTCGCGGGGTTCTATAAAATTTAATTGGAATCCTTAGGCAACTTTTAATCCTAATATCATAAATGTGAAAGGGACTTGCGTCTTAGTCTAATCCACTAATCTCAAGAAAAACATTCTCTTTTTTTGAAATCTCTTTTAAGCAATTGTCTTTTACAAAAGTGATGCTAGAGGGAAATTACAAAGTTTCTAATCAAGGATATTGATTGTTCCAATTTCAAGGGATTCTAAACAATAGAATTACGATCATCAATCAAAGAAGTAGGATTTCTAGATTCAAATTACGAAGTTATTATCAGAAATGAATTATCTTCTCACTAGTGGGGTCATCAAGGATGAGTATCAATAATTCAATAACTAAGGAAGAAGTTATTGAAAAGAACCATAACGATAATCAATAGGATATGTCACAACAGTTGTATAAGGTAAGTTTGAAAAAAGGGTGATACACTTGCTTAAAATGAGTTAAGAGATCATCATTTGAACGATAAATAAAGACAGGGATACTTGCATAAATAAGTATAAAAGAGAATCACTTGCAATAACCACAAGTTGGAAATAAAGTACTTACATAATATGAGTTTGAAAGGGATGATGCACTTGCCTCTACTAACGACCTTAGCTAACACGCAACCTTGAGCTCCCCTACTTGACTTTGATGGCAAGAGTCTTTCCTCTATCTTCTCTTGAACCTACACATATAATACAACCTCATTACTAAAGGTTCTATACACAACTCGAGGAGTCTTATATACTTATTCGACTCTAATGCAACACATATGTATTACCTAGAAGAGTACACTTATTATCATGCATTTCTATCATATAATCACTTAGTGCACACAATCACATATAGTTACAAGTAGTCACATGGCATCTTGGCATATAGTTCACATAATCATATGAGTATCAAATGATATCGAGACACTCTACCCTTGATTACTCGATCCTTCCCAATTCTCAACTTTAGTCACCAAACTTAACAATTCCTAAGTACTATACCTCTAATTCTCTTGATTAATATTAGAACATTCCCTTCTACTGACCTTTAATGTTGGGTCCTGAATTATCGTAGAAGGGGGGGGGGGGTTGAATACGATAATCACTAAATTAAAAAAAAATTCGAATCTTTAGCGGATAAAATATTTAGTGCTCGGTTAGTGGTTTCGTGTTCTTGAGAGGAATAGTGTATGGAATGATAAAAACAAGGAACACAAGATATTCGGGGAAATATATATTCGTATATAAATCCTCAAGGGTGTTGCTACACTCTGGTAAATAAATTAACCGGCTCCAATCTAAGAACAACAAAGTTCCTAGCTACTACAAAGATTTACAAATCAAATCTTATACAATAATCTAGATTTTGTTTGTACTAGGATTTAATTACCGGGTAACAATTATAATGCCCCTAAGAATATACAAGAATTGAATCGGGTATTATAACGTTACTCCGGTGAGAAGTTAAACGGATATACAAAAAGCTTGAGCTTCTCTGTAAATCAATGCTACCATGTTCACTTCTCTTTTGGGAGAGAAGATGAACATAAAATAATTCAGAATGAATGGCTCTGTCTCTTCTGCTGCAAAGTGTAGACTTTATCCAATAAATTGTGTGGCTGAGGTCGAGAGGCTTCTGTGGCGACAAGGAAATTGTTCTGTGGCGACAGGAGATACAGAGAGTTGATTTAGCTTTTGCCTTAGTGAATCATTTGCAAGTTAAGTGTATTGCGACTACAAGCAAAACAAGCCCCTGTACTCTTTCCTTTTGTAAACAAAATTGCCGCCTATCTTTTTTCTTTCTTTATTTGGTTTCCTTTTTTTCTTTTTGGTTTTCCTTTTATTTATTTCCTTTTTCCTTTTTGTTTTTCTTTTGTTTTCTTTTTGTTTTCTTTTGTTTTTGTTTTTCTCTTTTGTTTTTTTGTTTTGTTTTCTATTTTCTTTACTTTTTTTTCTTTTTATTTAAGTCTAAATTGTAACTAAATTAATTTATAAAATAAACTTAAATATAACTTATATAAATAAACTAATTTATATTTATAAAATAAACTTATTTAAAGTTTATAAAATAAATCATTTTAAGTTTATTAAATAAATTTTATTAAGTCCATTAAATAAGTTTATTTAATTTAACAATTAAACTTTGAGCTTCATCAATTCCCTGAGATGTTTAGTTGTATACCCCGCACACCTCTTCTCATACTTTAACAGATAAACGTTCAATTCAAGTACGTTCCTCAACTTAACAATTCTTCTATAAATAATACCCAGATTCCTTTCACGAGCTGTTGACACCTAGTGCAACTGGTCTGGTTTACAGACGACTAACCCTGATTCAGGTCTTCGTATTATAGCATTGATTACATTATTAAGCTTGCCTCAACTTTATTGCTTCAGACACTGACTGTCAATAAACAACTATACTTTCACTAAAATCCTTTCTGGTACTTTAGACAACGTCTTCATTAACCTCTGTCTATACCCTCTCTTTAATTCTTCAGATTCCTATGCTTCGTACACTGTCTATCTTCAATCAATGCCAATACACTAAAATCTTCTGGTAGCACTTGTATATTGAATCTTTAATATTTCTGAAACCCTGAAAGTCTTTAACCTTTGTTCTTCACTGAGGCATGATCATATTAATGAACTTCTTTCAGTGACCTGTAGAAAGACTTCAGGCCTTCTTCTAATCTTCTGATTCTCTGTATTTGCCTTGTCTTCATTCTTCCTGATTTCTTGTGTAGATGTAGTATTATTAACCTGTCATGTTTTTAGTGTTGTTATTGTGTTGAGTTATCACGTAACTGTTCATATAGCTACGCAGTCTCACCAACAATCTCCCCCTATTTGATTGTTAAACTTAACAAACAAATTAAATAGAGAGGATAACTCAACTAACAACTAGAAAAAGTAATGTACCAGGACTTGTAAATAATGCTACTGGTTTTCTGGATCAAATACTGCATTTCCAGATTTCTTGAGTAACTGAAATGGAAGATGCTTGTTCCTCTAGCACTGAACTGATCTTCATGTAGTTTCATCTTCATTTCCCTGGTTCTTCAAATCTCTGCTAGATAATACTTCTCAGTCTTGAAGTAATCATCATCAGCTTCTTTTGTACAACCATATTTCCTATTGAGAAGCGCATATCTCTCTTACTTCTCCTCCTATAAGAATCAACTGCTTAAAGGAGATCACCTTTGTCTACTACCTCTCCCGTACAATAGGATCCGCAGATAAGAACTATTGGTACTCCCCTTTTGGAAAACAGCTTCTCCCCTTATGAAGAATAGTGATAAACCAAACCACTTCTTCTGATGTTGTGTGATGTACATGTGCTTTACCTTTTTCCTCCTTCCTGCTATTTCTCCCCCTTAGTTGAGGAATCCTCCAAACTATTACTTAAGCTTTTATCTCCCCCTTAGAGAAGGAATGTATGCCGTTATCTGAAGGAGATCTCATATTTCACTTGGTTGGAAAAGAAATAACAAGTCATAGTCTGATCAACCATGTCCCTTGAAATTCTGCAAAATGGCTTCACTATCGATCATCCTGTTCACCAATCTTCCCAACTCCTTATACCTCCCCAATGTGAGATCACCAATTGTTACCATTTGTTAGCTCCCAAAGGTCTCGAAGTATTCTAATCTAATTTGTAAATGTTAGGTCCCTAAGAATTAGGTTCCAATCATAAACAGAATCGAGACTCAAAGTATCAAGAACCATGTGTAAGGATAGGGAATGGGATATGGTGTTTCTCTTTATTTCTCACTGTGAGTGTGTGATTTTGTTTTGTGTACCTCACAAGTGTTTCACTCTTCTCTCCACTCGAGTTTACACTCATTCTCACAAGTGTATCACTCTCCTCATAGCTCCAAAATCCAGCTGTACCTGCAAGGAAAATCACCTTAGCCATCCTTAAGGAGGTCACATGTGGTGCAATAGGAGTTTATAAATCCCCATCTTTGTTAGACTCGTCAGATGAATCTGAGTCATAATCTACAAGTTGCTAGTTTCCCTTTTAGGGTTCCAGATTTGAAATCTGGGAAGGCAAACAATGATCCAAAGAATTTAGCATAAAGATCAAAGTTCCCTTCTAATATATGTGAAGACATTTCCTTGTGAATCATCAGGTAATATCTGAATCATTGTCAACAAGTTGTCGATCTGCACCTATGTCAGATCCACTATCCGTAGATACATCCAAGTTTGTTGGTCCTCGGGAGGTAGACACTGACCACTGACATATGGAAATTGGATCAGTATCCTCTCCTAACACCTGTAAAGGCAATTGGTCCATTAAAGAACCTTGAACAATCGAATCTGACCGTAAAATGGTCAAAACTCTTGTTTTCGTCAACTCATCCTTTGTGTGTGTAACCTTTCCTTGTGCATCAAGAATTGTTTATGTTTGAGGTGGTGACACTACATTGGACACCCTGGTCGACACGCGAATTTCAATAGATGCACCCTGTTGAGAGGATGAATCTAGTAACTGTTTCTGTGCCATTTCAGCCATTACATCTTTTTGAGAAGATGTATGGGAGCTAGCAGTTGTCTCTTGTTTAAATACTACTCATCTTTGTAGGAGACAGAGATGCTGGGTTGACTTCAGAACCTTCCTTATGTGGTGCACTAAGGCACTTTCTCCCTCACGCTCATTCATACTTCATTTTAGGGGTAAGAGAATGTTGGTTGGTTCTGTTTCTGTGTTTGTCTTTACAGTCTGGGATAGAAGTTGTGGGTTTTCAACCTCATGACTATCAAATAAAAGAAGGCCATTGGAGGCTGAACCTGTATCACAAAACATATGACAATATAGAAATAAAATGCATTTAAAATTTATAATGAATGAAAATTATGCATTTAATCTTTTGAGAGAAATGATGTACAATAGTGATTTCAAAAGATTTTAATGAAATAAGAAATCACCAATGTAGAAAGAAGTTTGATTTTCTCCTAAAACTGTTCGAGTGCATAAGTCTGTTTTTATGCCTAAAAAGATAAATGATTTGATAAGACACAGACTGATGACCTAGCAGTATTAAGAAGAGAAAGAAATATTTTTTCTTTCAATTGAATGAGTTTTTGTAAAAGCATTGATCACTTAGGGTAAAGTCTAAGCAATTCTCATTCATATCAAAAGCTTCATAATCTGTCTTTATAAAATTATTTTCAACAACACTTTATAAAATTATTTTCAACAACATTGTTTATTGATAAATAATCTTAATAAGAATGACTACGCTGCTAATTTCAAATTGTAGTGAATCTGACAAATATAGCAACTCATATAAATTCACTAGAACTTAAAATCTCACAATTTTCTGCAACAAAATATTAACAATATATTATTGACTGATACTTGTCAAGTACTTTAGATACCAATAATTATGTTGCATCCTATTTTAAATATTAAAATTCGATATCAATGAATTAAATACCAATTATCTATCAAAAAGACATCGACATTCAATTTCATATATAATACAATTGTTTTCTCCTAACAACTGTAATATCTCAAAAAATATTGGTTCGATAAATAAAGCAACATTAACCAACATTGACTTGTTTGCAATCTTAGAAAAATATTCTAAGTTCCATATACCTTGATTCATTGAGTATTGCATCTATTATCAAAGTGTTTATGAATTTGCAAATAAGTATAAAAAATATTCGAACTTGACAACATATGGTTACTTCTAATAATGCAATCAAACATTTTAACCAGAGTTGTACTTAAGAAAAATTTTCACACTTCCTATATTAGTATAAGTGACTGAAGATAAGCATTGATTACTTAGAGGAGTTCTAAGTAATGTCACAACTACTAACACTTCACAATTAGTTCATAGTTAAACTCTTAACTAAATATCATTAACTGATATAAGTCAAGAATTTACACACAACTAATCATGCTACAATCATGTTCTGATTTCAGTGAATTCTTGAGATATAAGCATTGCTAAATTCACTAAAACCAAAATCTCATAATTAACTTATAACACATAAGTTACAATCAATATATTAGATATCAATTGTTGACAGATATAGTTATAATCAATCATGTTGCTTATTTATTTTAAGTTAGTTTGAATTATGAAGCAAATAACATCATTGGATTGCTTCGATTTCCATAATTCAAACTATCCAAAATAAATATTGAATAAATAAATACTAAATATCTATTAGTTAGATACTAGCACTTAAATATTTTCGTAATTATCCTTGAATAATCACCAATAGGATATATGACTTATTTACATGGCAATCACTCTCTGATAATTAGCAATTTTAGAAATACTTTCTAAGCATATAAAATATTGAGAGTTTTATATACATAACTTAGAAAATACTTCAACTTTTAATATTAGTGATTTTAGAAATAAGCTTTGATTACTTAGAACAAAAATTCTAAATAATATCATTAATACTAAAAGTACCACAATTATTAGTACATGATACAAATAACTATACTGCATATTATTTTAATATAATTTAAATTATGAGACTGATATGGAATGGAATTTTCTACAGTCATTATTTAAATCAATTAAAATAATATTTAAACTTAATGCTATAATACTAACTACCACAAATGTATATCACATTATAATTATGATAATCAAGATAGTAGCACTAAGTACGAGGTACTGGATTACTAATAAATTTACAAGTCCTTTAAATATTGAAGATTTAATACTTGTGAACTTATATTAAGAATTCCTTACAGATGGGATTTCCAACTAATATGCAATGAGTGATATCCCACACTTACAAACCATTCTTGAAAGATTAATTTTAACAAGTGATTTAATAAGTGTTTCTACAAGTAATTCTTTGATACTCTCTAAAGTAATGATACCTGGTGTGAAGGTGCCTTGTCATAGAATGTTTACAGAGTTGTTGGATTTGAGGTTGTTTCTTATCATAACAAGAAATCAATCTTCTTTCGCGAAGTTGACAGCTTCCTGAGATGCTTCTCCTGTCCCTTAGGTTGACAACTTCATAGATGCTTCTCCTGTCTTTCTTACAACCTGCATAATCTGTATCTATATAGCCAAACATGTTAAGCATAATATCTTTAGGGTACTTTACTCCAGGAGTTGGTAGTCCCTTAAGATATCTAATAATCTTGTTAATATCTATAAGATTGGATTCTCTAGGATCCACTTGGAACCTTACACATTGGCATCTTGAGAACATTACATGTTGTCTATTAGCATTTGAGTAAAAGAGTGAGCTCGTCATACCTCTATAGCTTGTAATAATTACCTGAGTTGTATTGATCAAGCTTTAGTGGTTTCTGTTGGTAGTAGTCTTGGCATATTCATAATCTTCCAAATTTTACATCTTCAGAAGATCCTTAACTTACTTGTATTGCCATCATTCTCTTGGTTTACGTGTGCTCCTAAAAGAATTGTTCTTTTGGCTTGCTTGAGCTCCTAAAAGAATTATTCTAATGGCTTGCTTGAAGTAATTCAAAAAAAAAATTGCAACCTTTCCAACACACTCCTCCATACCTACTCTGCAATTACTTAGCAAATAATCTTGCACAAGTTTTTGTTAGTAGACCAACATATAACATTATCATTATATCAGAGCACATATATAACATTATGTTTGTGCCTAGTGATAAGAGAGTTATTAATATGACGACTCTACTAGTTCATATTAAACTGTAACTTAAGTTAGAGTGCCATACCATGTCCTTGACGATTGCTTGAGTAGTATACTAATTCATACCAACCTGAAGTGAGCTTGTGAAGAAGAGATATACAGAGTCCAATTGATCTGCTATTGCAAATTCCATGAACTATTTTGCATTGACTTCCTCTTTTGACTCACCAACCAAGAGTGAACTTATACACACTTACCAGAGTCCAATTCCAGGTAGAATGTGCATCAGGTGCTTGATATGTGATAATATCCTCAAGTCTCATCACTGGGGCTTTCTGTCAGATACTGCTTCTAGATAATAACCTAGCATCCAGTTTGGCCTTGTCCCTCATAACAATGCCAATGTCATCCAGTATTGACTTCTGGTTATCCTAGTACCAAGTACAAAGTTATCATTTGGTTTGGATACCAGCTTCCCTACAATCTGCTTGCTGACTGATTGAGTTCATCTTGCTTTGTAATCACCCAATCAATCTGGATCTATCAGAGCTTCTGTAACTTTCTTAGTTTCTTCCTTCAGATAGAAGACTAGAAAAATAATCATTCATGCTCAGTAGCCCTGCTAATCATTACTCCACCATCTGGATCTCTTAAGAACTAGACTCTGGGAATAATATTGATATCAAACCCTTCGTCTCAGCAGATATATTCTTATAGTGTCCTCTGATTTTCAATGTGGTATTGTGTCTGACTAGTTGATCCTTCTTTTGCTCCCCCTAAACTGTTGCTGGGATTTCCTGAAAATCCTTACCCTTGCTGACTGGCTTCATTAAAATAATGAGTTGTGTTATACACTGCCATTCCACTGCTTGGATATGAATTATCAATACCATTAATTTCTCCTTTAACAGCTTGGAGCATTGAGTTGTTGAACTGTGCACTTAGACTTTCTATCACCTTCTGTTGATCAACCACAAACGTCCTGTAGGTTGTAGTCTCCACTGAGTAGCCATGAAGAATATCCTTACAAGTCTTAGCTGCAAATGACAAGATCTTCAAACAACTGAAAATATTTCATTATTTGCTCATGTAGAATATACCAGTGTTTGCTGATGTTGGCCATTAACTTATTAGTGATCTTCATGTATACATCCTGATCAAGGTTTGATCTTACTTGTTGCAAACTATTTTGACTGCTCCAGCCCTTTGGTATTTAGAAAGTCTTGATTAGCTTGATATTTCCCTTGTAGCTTTAATCAAGTTCTGGTTCTTCCCTTGTACCACTCCATTATGACACGGAGCTCCCAGTGCTAAATTTATCTCAAAATGTTCTTGATATTATAGATATTATTTAGAACTGCTTCTTGAATTCAGTCCCATTATCTGACCATAAGATCATTTCTTTTACAGTTGCTTCCAGCTCGATTTCTTTGATGTGATCAATCACCATCTGTGATGTCTTGTCTTGAGAACGCACAAACAATAACTTTGTTTAATAAGAGTAGTCAACCACCATCACTGAGGTATATCTTTACTTTGATGTGATGTTGTCCTTGACTTCTCTTTCTGACACGCCTCGTATTTATCATCCTTCTGAATTCCAGATGAGACAGTCCTCTCACTAACCCCTTTTCACAAAAGAGTTCCTTGAGATGATGTTCAAGGGTGAGAGCTTCCAATGCCATAGCTAAACTTTTGTCAGATGAAGCTTTACAGTAGAAACCATTGACTTCACCTTTCTTGAGATTCTAGTCTAGCCATAAGCATATCATTTCCTTACTCTAAGAAGAGCAAGCTTCTCAACCTTCCTGCTTCAAATGAGACATCAATCCTTCATTGAATTGATATTTTGTCCTTTGACGCAGAACTGTCTGATAAGAGGATTTGTGTTTTGATTCTCCAGCAAGAAGTTGCTTCAATTGATATCAGTGACTCCAATGATTAGTTGTTATCAGTGATAGCAATTGTTGAATCCATGATGACATCCCTTTTCTGTATAGCTTGTCCCGTAGTGAAAACCTTTGCTGTCATCTCCAAAGATTACTGACAGAATAGCTTTTGTTGATCACATTTGATTATGAGGCTCTTTCTTTGATCAGATGCCTTGAGTATGAATTACCAAGAATGCATATGAATCAATTGACCTGTTATGTCCTGCACTCACAAATGGATTCATAGTTCTTGGTACCCAACTTATCAGTTTGGGTCCAGTTGGATTAGATATTTTATTATAAATAGATATAACTACAATTGCTACCTTATCATGCTAATTCTTATCCTTGACTGACCATCTTCTCCATTTAAATACCCTTGACAAAATTGTCTCTAGGCTAGGGAAAAATGGTTCCAACCTTACATCAGAGGGACTAGCAGTCTTTGGTCTATTGTAAACCTAAACATGCTTCTTCTATAATTAATGCAAGCACTAAGAGATGCATTCATGGCATAAAAATAAGCAAGCATTGTATTAAGAATACATGACATTCATTCAGAAACATTACACATAAGAATTAAGCAAGACATGCATGATCTGGAACAAATAGAATTAACAATTAAATCACTAATTCTATCTAGTCCAATCCTGTTGAAGAATCTCATCTAGCTATCTCAATCCAATTATAAAGTAATACATCTTAACAAACAATTCATATCAAATGAATAAATCACAATGTAATAGGATATAGAGAGTAAGCATTAACAAAGGTCTTAGATGCTGGGAAAACATATACCTCACTAAAGCAATTAATCATGCTCAACATATATTCAAACACATATTTAAGATCACATAAAGTAACATGCACAAGTTAAACATCAATCCTAGTTACCAAAAAAATAATCTAGTGAAATAGCTCAGCATTATCTATGTGTGATGCTATCATGCTTGTGCGAGTGTTAAACATTTAAACACTAAGATATTATCATGCACTGAATATTGAGAACACGATATTGCAGTGGTTCAAGAAATTGAAACCTGAGATATGTGAGTAGGACCATCTTCAGAGATTGCTATGAAAGCAAGCTATTCATTATTCTCATCATCTGATCCATCCCAACACTTTCCTGTGCACTATAAGTTTTGACTGGTTGCTTCCCTAAGAAAACATTCCACCTTTGTCTCAACTCTTCAACTGACTCCTTACACATCCTTGTTTGTCAAGCTTCTTGTTTCGTTGTAGCAAAACCCCAGATAGTTACTTGACACATTTGTCTTGTCATAACTATAACTATCAAATCTTGTATCTGTCTCATTCCCAGTCTTGTAATCACCCCTTGAACTGAATCTGTAAGAATCTCTGCTTCTGAATAGATAGGCTTGATCCTTGGATATAGCTTATGTACTCCTTGTGAATCTGATGCGACTAAACTTCCCTGACAAGTGAAACACTAGCCTGACGTCCAATCCCTTAAATAGTTCTACCTGAGCTTCTTCTAATTCAGCTATCAGTAACTCTTACGTTTTGTCCTGAGGTTCCAACTATACTGAATGTAACTGAGATGTTTGTTTATCTCCACTATTCTCTCTGACCTCCATAATTCCTGCCTGTATGATCTCATTGATTCCCGGATAAAAATAGCATTGGTACAAACCACTGTGTGACTGTATAATCTGGAATCATAGAGTTGTCTTAAAATCTCCGAGAAAACTGTACCCGTAGAAATTTCATTCATTTCCTGCGTCTGAAAATCCAGTGGTATCCTATGGAGTAAGCCTTTGAGGAAGATCCATAATTTTCGTCTGTAGGTCTTGAAATCAGTTCCATTGGAGTAAGAAAACCATTTCTTATAATTTCCGTGTTCGGGAATTTTCCGTCTGAATAGCACATGGTCTTCGTTTTCTTCGAAAGATAAAAATCCACTAAAAGACCGGAGGAATCCCGAGTCTACCAATCCTTGAGTACCCTTAATTTAATATTTAAGAAAAATTTAAGTTTCCAATATTTTTAATTTTCTTAAAAAAAATAAATTAATCAAAAATAAATATTTACGTAAAGTTTAATTTTCAATAATTTCGAATTTTCTTAAAATTAAATAAAATGTAAATTATTATTTAAGAAAAATTTAAATTTAAGAATTTTAAATTTTAAGGGAAAATAAATAAATCAAAAATAATTAATTAGGGGTTACAAAAATTAAGTGTTGAATGGCGACTCGGAATTTCTACAGCTAAGTACAGATAGCCACAGAGTCTTTGACTTCAAAATTCTTTTACTTCTATGGCGATTGTTCTATTGCTATTAAGAGAAAACAGAAGGAATATCCAATAGGCTGTCTGCACGTTCAGTCCAGGAGCTGCGTGTCTGTTTTGTCAACGGCTGTGTTGCGACACAAGCAGCTGTGGCGATCTTCTTTGTGCGGTGACAAACAAAAAAAACATGAAGTCGCGCGTTTCACAGGTTTCCGTATGTGACTGATCCTAGTTGGATGCCAGGCGCGTGAAGTACACAGAAATCCTGTTGCTGCATTCACCCGCACGTGCGTGTCTCAACCTCTAGCCCCAGACGCGTGACTGTCAACATACTCGAGTTTGTCGCGCGTGGCAATCTTAATTGTTGACGCACGTGTACAAAGGCGCCTAACCTGTACTTGCAAACCAATTCACTATTTCCTTTAACTTACAACAGAAGCTGCCAAAGTAAATGAAAATAAAAGGATGCTGTTTACTTGCTCATACTAATTTCCGAAATGGCAGCTAACAATTAACAAGAAAATGACAGAATAAACAAACTGGCAGCCATAAATCGCAAAAAGAAATTTAAATTAAAAAAATTTATTTACTAAAATTTAAATGGTAAATCAATTTAGTTAAATTTATAAAATAAATTTATTTAAATTAAGTTTATATAATAAACTTATTTAAATTAAATTTATAGGATAAATTTTCTAAATCAAATTTACAAAATAAATTTATGTAAATAAAAAATTAATAAAATAAATTATTTTTAAGGATCTTGATTTGTATATCAATCAGTCAGCTCTGATACCAATTGTTAGGTCCCGAATTATCGTAGAAGGGTGGGTTGAATACGATAATCACTAAATTAAAAATTCTTTCGAATCTTTAGCGGATAAAATATTTAGTGCCCGGTTAGTGGTTTCGTGTTCTTGAGAGAGAGGAATAGTACTTGGAATGATAAAAACAAGGAACACAATATATTCGGGGAAATATATATTCGTATATAAATCCTCGAGGGTGTTGCTACACTCCAGTAAATAAATTAACCGACTCGAATCTAAGAACAACAAAGTTCCTAACTACTACAAAATTTTACAAATCAAATCCTATACAATAATCTAGCTTTTGTTTGTACTAGGATTTAATTACCGGGTAAAAATTATAATATCCCTAAAAATATACAAGAATTGAATCGGGCATTATAACGTTACTCCGGTGAGAAGTTAAACGGATATACAAAAAGCTTGAGCTTCTCTGTAAATCAATGCTACCATTTTCACTTCTCTTTTGGGATAGAAGATGAACAGAAAATAATTCAGAATGAATGGCTCTGTCTCTTCTGCTGCAAAGTGTAGACTTTATCCAGTAAATTGTGTGGCTGAGGTTGAGAGGCTTCTGTGGCGACAACTTTTCTCTGTGGCGACAAGGAAAATGTTCTGTGGCGACAGGAGATACAGGGAGTTGATTTAGCTTTTGCCTTAGTGAATCATTTGCAAGTTAAGTGTATTGCTACTACAAGCAAAGCAAGCCTCTGTACTCTTTCATTTTGTAAACAAAATTGTACTCTTTCCTTTTGTAAACAAAATTGCCGCCTGTCTTTTTTCTTTCTTTATTTGGTTTCCTTTTTTTTCTTTTTTCTTTTTCCTTTTATTTGTTTCCTTTTTGTTTTTCTTTTGTTTTCTTTTTGTTTTCTTTTGTTTTTCTTTTTCTCTTTTCTTTTTTTTGTTTTCTTTTCTATTTTCTTTTTTTTTCTTTCTTTTTATTTAAGTCTAAATTGTAACTGAATTAATTTATAAAATAAACTTAAATATAACTTATATAAATAAATTAATTTAGATTTATAAAATAAATTTATTTAAAGTTTATAAAATAAATTATTTAAAGTTTATTAAATAAATTATATTAAAGTCCACTAAATAAGTTTATTTAATTTAACAATTAAACTTTGAGCTTCGCCAATCCCCTAAGCTGTTTAGCTGTATACCCCGCGCACCTCTTCTCGTACTTTAACAAATAAACGTTCAATCCAAGTACGTTCCTCAACTTAACAATTCTTCTATAAATAATACCCAGATTCCTTTCACGAGCTGTTGACGCCTAGTGCAACTGGTCTGGTTCACAGACGACTAACCCTGATTCAGGTCTTCGTATTATAGCCTTGATTACATTGTTAAGCTTGCCTCAACTTTATTGCTTCAGACATTGACTGTCAATAAACAACTGTACTTTCACTGGAATCCTTTCTGGTACTTTAGACAACGTCTTCATTAACCTCTGTCTATACCCTGTCTTTAATTCTTCAGATTTCTATGCTTCATACACTGTCTATCTTCAATCAATGCCAATACACTGAAATCTCCCGGTAGCATTTGTATACTGAATCTTCAATATTTCTGAAACCCTGAAAGTCTTTAACCTTTGTTCTTCACTGAGGCATGATCATATTAATGAACTTCTTTCAGTGACCTGTAGACAGACTTTAGGCCTTCTTCTAATCTTCTGATTCTCTGTATTTGCCTTATCTTCATTCTTCCTGATTTCTTGTGTAGACGTAGTATTAATAACCTGTCCTGTTCTAGTATTGTTATTGTATTGAGTTATCACATAACTGTTCATACAGCTACGCAGTCTCACCAACATTTACCTATCTTATACGTGACAAGTAACACCTAGGCCTTGCCTTATTGGACTCATAAATACCTCACACAACCTTAATCTTCCCGAGAACACCATTCGGCACCACCCGGTGTGCCTTGGCAAATTCGAACCCTTCTACTTAGTACATTCACTCAATTCTGACTTTTCCTGACTCCTAACTCCCAAACTTGGATTTACACTAAGGCCTCACTTGGGCTCACCTATGGCTTATTATGAAGTTGACACAATTCTGCAGATTGCAACTTTACAAACTGCCCTGTATGACCCAACTTATAACCCCTTAATCTTGCTCTAGGGTTGTTTCTAATGGTTTACTAAGATTCCCTAGACTCTAGTACATCTTTACCTATCAAGGCCCGTGGTTACTTACCCAAAACCAATCCTAACCCTAAATACACTAACTCCAAAATTGTCTCTCTTTTGGGTTACTCTTGGTTTTACACCAATGCACCTACGAAAACCAAAGCATTCCCTCAACTTATGACTACTTAACTCAATATTATACTATTCCTTAACATTCTGGAGCATGGTCCTTTTAGGGCCTCACATATGCTCACTCAAAATACTCCAAACTTTCGACCAAGACTTCAACTCAACACTCGAGCTGAACTATCCGTCCTTCCTTAATCCCATTCGACTTAAAACACTTCACCACAAGGACCACCAAAACTAAACCACACTCCCTCTTATTCAACCTATTACCTACTGAGGAGATCATTCCATACTCTAAAAATCATAATAAACAATGATATATAAACAGAACTATGCATGCATGACACTTAACCACATTTTCGAACTTAACATGCATATATCCGAATATAATCCTCAAACCAAGTTATGATACCCACGAATTAAACTCACTTAACAACTTATCATACTTTAATATAGTAAAGAAAGTCATTATCTAGTGCATGCAAAGAAATATCAAGATTAAAACCTCACAAATTTGAACATCTGGTCATGAAATTATTTAAACTTGAAAGTACTCTACTAATACCTTTAGTTCACATCCTAAAACCAACATGCAAGCATTTATATCATCATATATTAAGAAAAACGTGGAATACAAGAGTTTATGCTAACATTAAAGACTTGAAAATAATAGGATCATTGACATGCATGAACTTAAATCAAGATATATATTTCGAAACATGGTTTTTAAACTATATGCAAAGAATTTACCTAAAATTGGTTCCATTCGGCTCCTTTTAAAGCCATTTCTGAATGGTGAAGAGGGAAATGGTGGGAGTGTAATATTTCACCAACCATTACCTTCTCCAAAAACAATGTATCTCATGGTTTGGACCTTAGATTCACAAGAATTAAGGTCTTCCACTTGAGTTGTTAAATAAACTAGACATGCAACACTTAATCATTTAAATTTCTACACAAAACATACAAATATAACTTAAACAAAGGTTAGAGGGTTAAATTACACTAGGATCTTGAAATATTGAATAAAATTTGAGTGTGTGTGTGTATGTGTGTTTGGTTCGACCGAGAGAGAGGAAAAAAGAGAGGAGGGAGAGAAAGAAAGTGGCTTGTTGAGTGTTTGATCTCTAGAATGATTCCACATGATATGATTATGTGTTTTTATATGTTTATTATATAGTTGAGCGAGTAAGGACCAAGTTACCCTTCTTCCAAAATAACCAAGTTTTTGCACGCAAGGTTATTCTAGTAAATTGGTTAATAAAAAAGAAGTTAGTGGGGTTGGAAATGATATTACTGTCCCTCTATACTTTTGGATGATCAAATGCATGCAAGGGAAATTTAGTAATCAATAAATATTTATTCACAATTCCAAATATTATTTAAAAGAATGACTTCTATAAATAAAAATATAATTCCATAAAATACAAGAATTTTACCATAAAATAGCTTGGAATTTTAGAAATTTAATGAGATCATTTTTATAATTTTAAAGAAAGTATATTTTTGAAAAGTAGTTTTCATCAACCAATAATATCTTGAAAATCACACACAAAAATTCTTGATAAAACACTTCGCTTATCGATTTATAATATTATGCTGCCCTGGGCCACGTAGATATTTAATTGACACATATTCATGCAAATTTATAATATTTACACACAATTGTCTAAATAAAACTCAATTACGAGTACTTAAATATCGGTCGTAACATTTGGGAGCTATCATGGATGCCTTGAATGTTCCTTTACCTCCTCTTCCTGAAGCTGTGAGGCCAGAAATTCCCAATCCACTACTTTTTCCTGCCAACAAGACTAAAGGGGAGATAGAATTTAGGATTCAGCAGTCAATGGAAACTGGCAAAACTAAGGAGACTGGAAAACTGTTAGGTAATAAATTACACGCAGAGGGGGGGGGGGGTGAATGTATTTTTCTGTTTTTATGCTTTTCTTGAAGTATATATGGTTTGAACAAAGTAAATGTAAATCTTGCAATGATATGTGTTAATACTGAAATTAAACAAGCAATAACAGTGAACACAGATCTTTCAAAACTCACTTAATTTTATATTAAAATTAAGAATATTTTGCTACAAAATTTCTAGGCTCTTTGTTGATAAAAAGCTTAGCTTCTTCCTTGAGAGAAATACAAGATTTTCTTATCTAAAATTGTTACTACTAACAAAGGACTAGTGTTAACTTTATATCTCAGTTAACTGCTAGTTTATACAGTGTATAATAAGACATGCTATTAACTTTAGTAAACTGTCACTTACCATTTCCATTTTAGGAAAAGTATATCTTCCATTTCTGGCTTAGCATATCTTTTCATACTGTGTTAACTTTGATCTTCCTTTGTCAGTTAATCTTCACCCTTGATCTTGCACACTCTTCAAGCTGCTTTTTGTAGACTTGTCAATCAAATTGGTTGGATTGTTTATTGATTGTTAATCTTGGATATTGAACTGGTCTGCATTTTGTACTTTGAGATTTTACCTCGAGATCTCCAGTTAGGCATATAGAGAACTTGACATCTCGATAAGTATATTATCTTATCGAGATCTCTAATAGTCCATAGTTGATTTGACTTGTAGAGATCTCTGAGTTCTCTATAAGAGAATTTAGCTTATCGAGATCTCTTATCTTCATATCTTCACTTTGGCTTATCGATATCTCTGAGTTCTCTAGTGACTTATTGACTTGTCGATAACTCAGAGTTCTCTAGTCAAATTTGACTTGTCGATAATTCAAAGTCTTCTAGTGAATTTTGGCTTGTCTATATCTCTAAGTTCTCTAGTGAAATTTGACTTATCGATAACCCAGAGTTCTCTAATTAATGTTGACTTGTCGATAACTCTGAGTTCTCTAGTGAAGAAAAGACTTGTCGATATCTTCAATCCTTATGTCTTCAATTAGGCTTCTCGATATCTCTGAGTTCTCTAGTAGCTTTCCTGAGTTCTCTATAAGTCATTCTGGAGTTCTCGAATGACTTCTCTATAACACTAAATCTGTGACTTGTACAGATCTTGACTTAGAACATTTTTCCCAAAACAGATTTATTCAACTCCAAGCTTCTTCATAATTCTTCTGAGGCATGATCTTCTTCCAGATAGAATTCTTAGGCCTGATATTGTTTAATGAAAAGGACTTCAGTCTGCTCTTGATTATTTTTACAGACTTTAAATGTTACAATACAAAATGCAAACTAAGATTACAATACAACTTACTTAGGGTTGTCAATATGACTTAGTCTTGTTATTGTATAGGAATGTCTTGCACAAAAGCATCAACTCAAATTGGTCAAAGCTCTTCACAAGCTCAAATATCTAAAGACGTTGGAAAAGACAGACTACAAAAAGCTGCCGAAGGACCCTGTCAAGACAAGGAGCTCAATGAGCTATTAACAGTCTTAAGGATATCTCTTCACAATAACTACATTACCTACAAAAGAGCCTTGGCCAACAACATCAATTTTATCAGAGTTGTGATTGTCAAAGTTGAAACCTTTCTAGAGAAAAGAATAGTTGCAAATGTGAATGATTGTGGCTTGGACAGATGTCTACAGGTGTCTCTCTCAAATCTTCAAACCATGACAGAATCTGAGCTGGATGTAATTATTGACAGAGTTAATCCAGCAATTCCAGAGGACATGTAATATCTGGGATAACGTGTAATTACTTTTGCTAATAAATGTATATTATGTATTTATTCTGTATTTATCATGTGAATTATTTGTTAAGTGGTATATGTGTTTGGATATTTAAATATGATATAATTTGAGTATTTTAATTTTTATATGTCCAAACAAAAGTATAGATATTTGTCATATCTTTGTATTAATTTTTATGTTGTTTTCTGATTTTATAAAAGATTTATGGATTTAATAAATTATTTTTCCGAGTAATTAAAAACTATTTTGTACAATCGAGAACTAACCGACTTCAACCGTTATTACGTTTTTACAGCCTGAAACTCTTCCGAAAACACCTTCCTAACCTAATTGCAATATTCCGAGCATTTTCCATGTTTTGACTTTTTCGATCCGGCATACGGTTTTCCCCGTGGGGGTCCCGACACAATATTTTTGATACAAAATTCGTTTCGGTAAATCGATAAAACCCATATTTTCGAGAAACAGGATCTTTATATTAAACTATTATATTATCATCTCGAAATACGTGTAACCAAAGCGCTAAGACCAAGACCGCATTTGCAAAATGTACAAATTTGGATAATTATCCTAAAACCGGTACCGTTTTGGATCTGTTTTCTCAAATAAACGTACTATTTTATATCCGGTATGATTTAACGGGGTACCAATATTCCTTAAATATAAATAGCCCTTACCGTATTTTATTTTATACATAAAATCATTTGCAAACAGTTAAATATATAATTTTACAGAGAAAAACCCTAATTTCATAGTAGTTTCTAAGAATCAAACCTCAATTTCAAGGCGTTACCGAAGTCCGATTGGAACGCTCGAGTACTCAAAACGAAGGTCTTGAGGTGTACTATCAGAATCCACAAGTTTCATAACTGCAGAATCAAAGGTTTATTTTCTGTATTTTTATTTATTTTCGAATTAATTTGAATTATATTATGAATTTTTATTCGAGAGGTTGTTTGTATGATTTGATAATTGCATGTTATGGAGCTTTTCTTCTTGATGATTTTGGTATATTATATGATTGATTTGGAATTCAATAACATGTTCAAAATTGAGTTTTAATTTCGAATTTTAAAATTAGGGTTTATAATTTGTATGAATGTTTTCAATTGAAATTGAGGTTTTTTGTTCTATGGGTTATTAGATTGATTGGTTGGTAGGGATTTGTAGAGCTTGAAAAGAGGAATTGATTGGTGGTGGTTTCATGTACAAACGATACCGGAATCGAGCTGGCCGGAACAAGAAAGAACTCGTCGTCCGGCGAGTTTTCTTCTAGTTATTCCGGCCAAATCAGGGGTTATTAGGATGATTTGATTGCAGAGTTGTGTTCCTTGTGAGTTGTATATGTGATCTGGAGTTTGTGGAGGTGTGACGGTACTGGAGACGAGTTCACCGGCGAACCCGTCATTTTCTAGCAGGGCAGACTGTAAAATTGCAGTTTAGCCCCTGTTCTTTTAAAAACGATGTAGTTAGGTCCCTATGGTTTCAGAAATTTTAAGAAATTGGATTCTTGTTTTAAAAATATTTAAAAATCATATTCTCTATTTATTTTAATTACAAAAATTCGTTTTTAATTATTAAAAATTCTAAAAATTATTATTTTAATTCCAAAAATTATTTTTAATTCAAAAATAAATCTGAATTAATTAGTTAATTAATTTTAGTTAATAATTAATTAGTTAATTGGTCAATTAATTCAAAAATTAATTTATTAATTGATTTAATTAATTTTAATTAATTACTTAATTAGATTTAATTTTTTATTTTGATTTAAAAAATCCGAAAAATAGTTTCGTGCTTTAAAATATTATTTTAAATTGTTTACAAGGCTCGATAATTATTATAAAATGATTTTAAAGCTAGATTCGGGCAATCGAACCCTGTTTATTATTTTAAAATGATTCAACGATTCGTTTTTAATTCCGAAAAATGTTTAAAAATTCATATTAAATATCCAAAAATTCATTTTAATATCAAATCTTCTTTTAAAAAGTATTTTCATCGAATATCTTATGTGCTATGTGCTATATGTGATCTAATTGATGTGTTATATGCGTATATGTGCATTGTTTGACTGTTTTACTTGTAACTTTCAATCCGTAAATCGGATTTGGGTAAAACGAAGGGTAGATAGAAGCTTATACCGAATAAAATCAAGTGAGATAAGTATTGATAGATACTTGTGATATCTGAGGAGCAGAAGCGAGGCGTGGGAAAGGGAAGCAGATAGTTGGTGAATAAGAGATAGTGATTGAAAGCCGGTGAAGTGTTAGCGAGTAAAAACAAGGCAAGTGTTCTGAACCTTCTCAAGATATATTACGAATAATTAATAGTTCTGTTTTATATTGCAAGTGCTTTGAAGGACTGAACCCTAAACCTTGATTCCAGTTATTGATCTTTGAGCCACAAGCCTTATTCTTTCTAAACCATTGATTGTTGAATATCCAGATACGAACCACGGATATACGATACTACTCCACAAATATATACAAACTAAATACCAATCACTGAACAGAAATTGTTTAACACTCAAACCTTTATACCTTATATATTGAAAGACTAGCCCATATAACCATAAGAATTTGATTATCTTGTTATCCAATTCTTATACTGGCTGATAGCCAATCTTTATATTTGCCATGTTGTTCCCTTGTGAAGATTGCGAACCATCTTATGCTTGAAACTCAATGTTGTTTATGATTTTGTTTACTGCTTTATATTGTTTATTCTGTTATTATTATAGAATTTGATTATTTTAAAAAATATGGACCAGATTCGTGGTCAGACCAGATTGTTGGTCAAGTTAGGCCAATGTGTGCCTTTGATCCAGTAATTAGAGTAAAGTTGTGTGCCTTGCTCGGGGTTAGTGCGTGACTGATCAGCAGCCTAACCTTTGCTTTTAAAATGAAAACTTAATATCCAATTCTAAATCATTGCTTATCTATAAACTTGATACTTTAAATCATTTCACCTGATCATTGTTTAATCTCAGTATTGTCAATATGACTTGCTGAGCTAGTTAGCTCATTTGTACGATTCTGTTTATGTTCTTTTCCAGTTAAGAAGGAACCTGTTGGTAGCGAGGATCCCCAATCAAGTGTGCGAGCTAGGATTCCAGGTTGAGCGGGATAAACTAGCTAAAGACTTTTGTGATAGTTTAAGTTTGAGAAGTTGTAAAAATTTTTAATATTCAGTTGTAAGTTGGATAAACTAGCTGAAGTTGTCAATGTTTAATGTGGCTTGTGTGCATACTATGACCTGTTGTGATCCATGGATATTGGTAAGTAGGGTCACTGCATATTATTACCTTTATTATTATTATTATAAGAAGGTTCATATATATGGTGTGTGTGTGTTGTGGACCCCAAACTTCTGACCCGGGTTTGGAGGGCGCCATAAGTTTGGTATTAGAGCTACATGTTATAAGTCACTGCCACAAGCCTAGGTTGTCGGCAATGGGTAGAGGGTTAGGATTATAAGTAAGGAATAGAAAGATCGAACGTCGAGAGGTTGAGTATGACTGTATAATAGGTGTTAGTATGATTCGCATTTTGGTTCGGGATTCTTATCTTGCGATATGATTTTCAGATAGCAGCGATGGAAGATTCCTTTATTCCAATACCATCTAATCATTCTGAGCCTTCAGTCGGAGGACCATCATCTGATCCACGTCCTGTTATTCCACCGATGTTGGCTATACTACCTCTTGTTGTGGTAGAGGTTATACTACTGCGAGCTATTCCACCTCCTGGTATGAGGCCACCTATCCGATGACCCCCACCTGCTGATTCGGATTCTACTGGGCATTTAGTTGCGGGTTCACCATTTCAGTCTACTCCACATCATGTTCCTTATTTCCGGTATGAGGCTCTTTTTTTGGAGTGTGAGGCCCTGTTGGCACAGATTCGAGAGCTACAACATATAGTGAGGACTATAGATGTTGACAAGAGTATGAGGGAGCTTCGGGAGGAGATTCATGTCACACAGAGGGTTCTTGAGGCTAGACTGCATGGAGCTACATATGAGTATACAGGCCTTGGTGCTCTTATGGGATGGGCCAGAGAGGTGATGGAGGATCTTGAGAGGCTTGGTGGACCAGAGTTTCCTTGGAGCTAGAGACAGAGATGTAGAGACAGAGATGCTGAGCCAGAGTTGTGGTTGTTTTATTATGTACATTAGTGTGTAGTGTGTATCAGCAGACTTTTGGTTTGTAATTATAGACTAGACTTGCTAAGTAGCGCGTAGGCATGTTGTACCCCTTTTTGCTTTTACTTTTGAAGCATTTTCACGCTTGTACTACCAAAAATTTGATCTATATATATCAGTACCTTTTATTTTCTAGTATTGTCATTTACATTACTGCACCTGCTTTATCTTACTTTATTTATTGCACCCGTTATAACTCTTGTGATACCTTGTACCCTATCCCCTTAACTGTTTACATTCTGTAAAGAAGCATGCAATTTACTTAGTTCAACTGTTACAAATATTTTCAAAAAGAGATATTTCTGTTTTACAAAAACTTTTCATAAAAAAAAGATTTGATTTAAAGGCTGAATAAGTTGTTTGATTCTTTACAGAAAATGCCTCCTAGAAGAAATACCCATTTTACCAACCAAAATGAAGAAACCAACAACAACAACAACCAAGACAACAACAACCGAAATGCAAATCCAGGTCCCATAGACCCAATAATAGCCCAGATTTTTCAGATCTTGGCTCAACAAATAGTCCACCTGACTCAACAACAATAAAGATAGACCAAACCTCAGGTAACTCTTAAGACTTTTCATGAGGTGAATCCACCATAATTCAAGGATTCTTTAGATCCAATTGAAGCGAGTGTTTGGTTTGAGGAAATAGAGAAGTCATTTGCTTTGGTTAAAGTAAAAGAGGAACAGAAGGTTGAGTTTGCAAGTTATTATTTGAACAATGAAGGCACCTACTGGTGGGAAATTATGAAGATATTGGAAGGTACATATGATATTACTTGGGAGATATTCAAGGAGTTGTTTCTAGAGAAGTATTTTCCCCAGTTTGTTCAGGATCAAATGGAATTGAAGTTCCTAGAGTTAAAGCAAGGGAATATGTCGGTAGCTGATTATGAAAGTAAGTTTAAAGAATTATCAAGGTTTGTACTGTTATATGTGGATACTGATAGGAAGAAAGCTAAGAGATTTCACCAAGGTTTAAAGCCATGGATCAGAGGGAAGGTAGCCATATTTGAATTGGATACTTATACAGGAGTTGTACAGAAGGCCATGATTGCAGAAATGGAGAGTGAGATGTCATAGAAGGAGAAGGAGAGTAAGAAAAGAAAGTTTGAAGGAACTGAATGACAGTCACAAGAAGGGAAGTTTCCAAATTTCAATCAGAAGAAGGGCAAGTTTCAGCCAGGGAGAAATTTTAATTTCAAGAAGCAAAATACAGGCGATTGAGGTCAAGGTAACCGTCCAGCCACTGAACCAGCCAAATCAGTTAAGGCTAACTTTTCCAGATTGTCAAGTATATGGGAGGAAACATGGAGGAGTTTGTAATAAGTTGAATGTAGTTTATTACAAGTGTAATCAGAAAGGGCACTATTCAAGGGAGTGTCATAACCAGCCAACTAGAGAGCCAGTGAACAAAGACCAGCCTACCTGAAATCCAGCAGTCAAGGTTCCAACAGTTGGAATTACATACTTTAAGTCCGGAAAGCCAGGACATATAACAAGGTATTGTAAGATACTCGCTATTAAATGGATTGTATATCTACTTGGAACGCTTCATTTCAGGCTTAAGTTGATATTTTGGACTCAAGTTGTTGGTATTTTTGATGTGTTTTTGTGTTTGTGCATTTCAGGCATCAGTTAAATGAAGAAAGAAGTTTTTTAAAGAAATATCCTGAAAATAGCTCAGAATTGGAAGCTTAGGCCATTCTCAAGTTGTAGAGAATCTCGTTAGCTTCGCGTGGGCAGTTGAATCACCTAATTTTGACGAGCAGAACTCAAGATACAGCCAAAAGAAGAATTGTCAGAAATTTTCCAGAATGTCAGCGTGACCGCGCTATAGTCAGCGCGCCCGCGCCACTGAAACAGTATTCCAGCACGGCCGTGCCCTGTAGCAGCGCGCCCGCGCTCGATTTCTGCCCAAGAATCCTGATTTTAGTCAAAATTGAAGATTTTGAGGGTCCTGGTCATCCTGTAGCCTATATATACCAATAAAAAGATGTTTTTAACACCAAGGAGCAAGGGGAGAGCAATAAGAAGACCTAGAGAGCACGAGAAGGCTACGGAGAAGAATACTTATGTTTTCTTTAATATAGTTGATACTTGGATGCTCATTTTCAATTAGTTCTTGAACCCCAGTACTCTTATATTGTTTATTATCATGCTTTCAGTGGAACCCATGATGACGATGAGTTCAGTTATGAACTAATCATTATCGTGGGGTTCTAGCGGATTTATTTATGGATTTCTTTAGTTAAATTGTTTCGATATCTTAGTGTGTGGTGATTGTATGATAACCTAGTATTAGTTGTGCTTATTCGTCTTATGTGCGTAGCTAACATATAAGATATCATGTTAATCTCTATTGAAGCGACAGTGAATATAAAGGTTTAGAACTTGCCATGCTAGCATAGGTTCAGGTATTTATTATGCATGATTTATAGGTAATTTTAACCATCTTACTTTCCCTATGTAATCACGATAGATAACTTACGTATTAAACCTTTATGTTGTCAAATTCTATAGATATATAGGGTCTCAACATAATTTGTGTCTATTCCGCTTCTATCTCTTTTGTGGATGTCTGGTAGTAGGGTATTCATGCAACGAAAGTTAGCGTTTACTTGTTTCATGTTATCTGATTAGTTGTCATCACCATTGCATACCAAGGTTAAGAATAATGACTTTGAATGAAGTATTTAATGAAGTTAGGATCCCATGTTTGTCTCATATAAGTAATTCAACCTCAATTCTCTTAGTTAGTGTTATTTAGTATAATCTCTTAGTTTAATCAAAACCCAATTTATTAATTGTCTTAGCATTGAATGATAGCTATACCATTGTTGCATAAGTGCATAAATTAAAATTAACCTAAACCAGTCTATCTGGGAACGAATATGACTTAAATCTTATACTACTTGCGAATGCGTATCCTTACCTACATAACCATTCTTGCATATCCGGGCATTGCGTGCTTATTTTGCAAGATTTAGCATATATTTGTGTGTAATTTTAGCGCGTGTTTTCGCTCTAACAAGTTTTTGGCGCCGCTGCCGGGGACTCGGTGTTATTAATTTTTAGTTTATGTGCTTGTCATCAATGGTCGTTAAAGTTTACTGACTCGGACTCTTTTACTTTCACGGTTTGCTTGTTATGTTTCAGGTACTCATTACAATGGGAGATCCAGCAGCACGAACAAAAGCATTGATGGATTTTTCTCAACCCAAGATGAATGACATTCAATCTAGCATTGTCAGGCCAGCTATCACAACTAATACCTTTGAGATCAAGCCTGGCACAATCCAATGGGTGCAGAATTCAATCCAGTTTGGGGGTTCTCCAACGAAAGATCTCAATATGCATATTAGGGATTTTATTGAGATCTGCGACACCTTCAAGTTCAGCGGTGTTTTTCGAAGATGCTGTGAAGCTGAGACTATTCCCATTCTCTTTGAAGGACAAGGCTAAGAGCTGGTTACACTCTCTACTAGCTGGTTCGATTACTACTTGGGAAGATCTTGCTCAAAAGTTTCTCACTAAATTCTTCCCTATGGCAAAGACAGCTGCAATCAGGAATGCTCTAACTCAATTTGCGCAACAATCAGGAGAATCTTTATATGAAGCTTGGGAGCGCTACAAGGAGATGCTTAGGAAGTGTCCTCATTATGGAATGCCTGATTGGATGATCATCAATTATTTTTATAATGGTTTGGGAGCACAGTCCAGACCCATGCTCGATGTAGCATCAAGTGGAGTCTTATGGGCTAAGAGCTACGATGAAGCTTATGATCTAATGGAACTGTTGTGTAATAACTCGAATTTTTGAGACCTTGTAAAACGTTTAATGAATAGTAACCCTGACAGACGGGAAAAACCTTTGAGCCCACACTATGTAGTACATGAGAAAATGAGTTTCGGAGTTGATATTTCGATTATACGTACCAATGAGTGTATGTAAACGCTATTAGTTTTCGAAGAAAACGAACTTTGAGAAACGACCGTATTTACGACTCACCGAGGATTATGGGAATCACAATATAATTACAAGATTAAAGCCCTACGGATTTATATTCAAGTATGATAATTCAATATATAAGGAATAGATACGAAAGGAATTACGTCGCAAATCATTTACGAGTAAGTATTACGAAAACATTTAAGCAACCGAGCGAACGCGTAACGATTAAATAAACATAACGCACTAACTAAACCATGGTAGGAAAGTAACCATGGTTACTTTATCAAATAGTAAGCAAACCATAGGATGATCAAGCTAGCTAGCAAAATAGTGTGCTAAGGAAGCTAACCCATGTAGTTAGCTTGTAACCTAGCAAGCTACTTGGATTTTGTCCCCAAGATTTGCAACAAGAATAAACCTAGGATTCAACCTAGGAGAATAAAAATCAAGTGGAAGATATCACACCCCATTTCCTAGAAGCAACCAAGAGAAGCAAGCATAAATACGCCCCCCTTCACATTGCTTCCATTCGGCCCCTTGAAGAAAAAGGAAGAAATCCAAAATCAAAACTCAAGTTATAGCCATGGTAAAATCATCGCATTAATTCCCAAGCTTCCTAGCAATTAAACTAAGGTAAGAAAATTCTTTCATCTCTTTTTATAAAGGTTTGATGGGTGAAATAAAATCAAGAAAGTCACTAGTGAATAGTATGAATAGTAACCTCTCTTTGGTTTCTTGATTTCAGTGGTGGTTTTAGGTTCCAAAAATCATACCAAGCACTTCCAAGCCTCCACCATCCTCAAGAACACATCTCAAGCTTTCAAGAAAGGTAAAAATCTTTGGCCCGACTTTATTTAAGATTCAATTTTAAATCCATTTAGTATGTGGTAGTAAACCTAGTTTAAGAAGTGGTATTGATGAAATCTTGATGTTTAAGTTAAGTAGATTTAAGTTTGGTTGTTGTTGCCTCAATAACATGATGTTGTTCTTGAGATGAGTTTGTGTGTTGATGATGAAATGATGATTGTTGGTGGTTGTGTTAAGAGTTAAGGCGTAAACGAAACCCCGATCGTAAACGTAACTCCGTTAAAACCAATAAATCGTAACTTTAAGTTTCTGCAGAAAATCACGAAGTTATAAAATGTAGTTTCTTGAAAAATAACCCTTGATTATGATAGATAATGTTATAAGGATCGTTTAGGCGCTTGATCACTTGATTCCGATTTACGGATCAAAAGTAATGGTCGTTTTACTAAAAGTGATTTACGCAACAAAAACTGCTACAAATTACGAACTTTGAAAATATAAAGGATCGACTTAAAAGTATTCATAAATCATAAAAATTTTACAGAGAGTAAAATATTGAGTTTCCTAACTGTCATAAAAATTTCAAGTAAAGATAATGATTTCTTAATTTTATAAAAATATCGGAGCCGAGACCGCGCGATTAGAAACCGTAGAATCCATAAGCGGAGCCGACGGCGATAATGAGAATGAACCTAAGATACTTAGAAAAATAAAGCAACCATAATGTGAAAAATGACTTAAAGGAATAACAAGGGTAGTATAAGTTGAGAGGGTGCATAATAATTAGCACACGAGTGTGAGTCACCGTAAATTAGAACGGGACCTAACGAAATGAATTGTGTTTACGGTTATAGATTTCCGAGCGGAACCTAGAGCATCCTCCACCTCGAGATACCCAGGCAAGTTTACAAACCCAACTCTATTTTACTGTTGTGTTGTGAAAGGATTGTTTTACTATCATTGCATAAATATTATGCTTGCCATGATACGTTGTTGTTGAATTTTCGCATAATGTAGCGATGTTATACGATAAGTATATATCGTGAAATGTTTATTTCACTATAAGCGTGACATATTATATAAGATCGAGAGTCGGTCGGGATTTAAGATAAAAACCCGGGAATCATTCCGGTGATATTATAGGACGGTTATAAGTCCATAATAGTACGTTTTAAAGGGACTCAACATCCACTTACGAGATATTAAAAAATACCTCAAACTTTTATTAAATCATATTCCCTCAACTATATTTTATTGTTCGAATAATATATATTATGTACCTATTCTTTTATCATGGGAGTAGTATACCCCAACAATTATTTATTTCAAACCTGATTAATCATTAAAGATTATTAACTACGTAGACATAAACTAGTTGAGGAAGATTATTTTAAATATTCTTTTAGAGAGTAAACTCATTCGAGGTTTAATTATTTATCGATTATCATTTAACTATTTATTATTTATTAAAGGGTTTATTTATGATTTAAAAATCATAGAACCTGATTTAAAATACTTTCTGATTTTCGGAAAATCATTCAAATAATTTCAAATCGTCGGAGAATATTATCCCGACTTATTGAATATTTTGAATATAGTTTCAAGGAGAAACTTTTCCCCCTTATTTAGTTATCTGTTGACAACGGTCAACTCACATCCTTAGTACTTCCTCCAAAACTTTCGGAAGTACATATATATATAAAGTAAAGCTATGCCTATCAACAAGCAAAACACTTGGGGGAACTTCGATGTGGTTCGAGTTCTCGAGATATGATAGGATTTCCCAAAGGACAAGGGAGGGGTAGGATCCAAGTACTTCATGTATTGGATAGACTACTGGTACCGTGGGAGACGGTACAATACGTATCTAAGGACCTGCGAAGTGTGTGTATACCCGAAATGAGGACACATAGCCCGTATGCGGCAAGGGTGATAACCGGGATACGAAAGTGTCGTCCTTCTACTAGTAGAAAAGGTTACTATTATAGCAGTATGACTGATCATTATATGCGGTGGCTCGAACGAATGTCCTAATCTTCCAATTGGAATTGTGATGCAATACCGTAACCCAAGCCTAGGTGCTGGGATTACTATTAAGGTATTCGCAGGATATTAAAATCCCTTAAAGAATTGTTTTCATAAGAAGGTGTGTATCACCAAGGAAAACTATTTTCGAATAAAACATAAGTATCATATATGATGTTTTACGTAAGTTATCATACAGTCATTTTCATACTGTACCTTATTATGCTGGGCATTATAGCTCACACTTGTTTTCTTAAATTGACACAACCCAACAGTGAATCAAGATGCCTGCCATAAGAACCATAGCCAGGAAACGGGTAGGAAATGGCCAGTTGTTCCGTAGATTGTTTGGTGTTGTACCACTGGTAGTCCGAATAAGCTGGATTAGTTTTCAGTTGTTTTTAGTCCGTCTTATTTATAAGTATGACTTATGTAAGGTAATAAACAAGAAACATATATTTGGCCGGAGGACTAGCCTTACTTAAAGGTTACTCCCCAGTAAGACTAAATCACTTTTGGGTTGTAATTATTATCATTTGATGGTTGAAATTACTCTAGTTATGAATGGTTCATTTCCAAGACAATAACCTATAAGTGTGTGTGTGTGTGTGATAAGTGTGGGGTCGTTAAGTGTGAGTATTTATATATTATAGTGTGAGTTGTGTGGTTGTAATAGTTTAGATGGCGTGGCCTCCGAGATTCCTGACCCCGGATTTTGGGGCGCCACAGAAATGGTATCAGAGCCTTAGGTTATCAAATCTTGGAAATGATAGGACATAAAATATGTAGACAAAGGAATAAGAAAATAATCAATTAGAACTCAACTCGAGTTCATCGTCGGGCTACACGGGTAGTCTTGATAGTTTTACCCTCAAGGGAATTCCAACTCTAAGTTAGTAACACCTTTCCTATTGTGTCAGGTACCAGTGGAGCCTAGGAGGGAGATTGACCCTGTTGATGATGTCATGGTTCCTGAACGTGACCCTACTCCCGAGCTAGAGAGCCCACCCATTGATGATTTAGATGATGACCCTACTGAGGATATCCTAGAGGAGGAGGCTGACCTTCCTGTCCCCATAGCTAATGGCGTTGAGATGACTCAGGAAGTTGGCATAGGCTGGAGGGATGTAGAGATGTACCCTCACCCGACTATGCACTCTCCTACACCACCCTAGGGATTCAGAGCCCTATGCCCTATACTGATGATGATGAGGAGGAGGAGATATGTACACAGATCTACGAGGTTTATGATATATCCTCTAGCGACCCAGATTCACCTCTACCACAACCGGCGACCATACATGTAGCTGTACACGACTGAATAGTGGCTCAGCTTAATGCTGAGTTCACTGCGGCATCTGCTCACATTGTGGAGTTACGCCAAGCACTGACAGCTGAGAGAGCCACCCGACTAGGATACCCAAGAGATTTCAGAGCTGCTTTCCCAGCTATAGCCCGCAGAGAGATCGATGGGATCGAGCTCCGTACCAGGGTTCAGATGAGGATGACAGCGATTGGAGGATACATCCCGGTAGTTGATGCAGAGCTGATGTTGGCAGTAGCGATGAGAAGGGTGCGTGACCTCACGCGCAGTGATAGTGACAGAGGGACTAGTGACTAGATACGGACCTTGAAGAAGGCTGGGTGACTTGTCACCAATTTTGATAGGATAGCTTGTAGTAGGTAGTGTTCCTAGCCCTTCAGGGTACACGACTTATGTATTTTCATTTCCGTATTCAGGACATGTAGTAATGTATTGTAATCAGGCATGTATGAACTCATCTAGTTGTTTCATCCCCCAGATATAAGTGGGAGACCTTATGAAATATATATCTAAGCAGTTATTAAGAAATTGATGTCCATAATATTGCACTTTATAAAAACATGCTAGATAATAAATGACATGCTTACATATAAATAAAATAATCCAACTGTCATAATTACAATTATGTTGACCAATTTTCATTATCAGAACAATGCCATCCCGTAGAAGAGGAACCAGAGCACATCCCGCAGAATCTGTTAACCAACAACGGAGTGAACCTGACCCTGTAGTGAATGAGGAAAGTGAAGAAGACCTAGAATATAATGAATATGATGAGGAAGAATATGTAGAAGAAGAGGCTGAGGATACCCATCACGGAGGAAATCCCATGAATGAATTTATGGAACTGCTAAGAGCAAATATGAACCAACAGCCTATTCCACCACAGCCACATGTTGTCCAACAAACTGCAGCCACGGCCTTTAGGACCTTCAAATCTCTCAAAACCCCAGAGTTTCTAGGATCTGCCGACCCCATGGAAGCACGGGCCTGGCTCAAAGAGATAGAAAAGTTCTTCGAGATACTAAGTGTTGAGGAACGACACAAGACCATTTTCGCATCTTACATGCTGAAAGGAGAAGCTAACTACTGGTGGGAGTCCAAACGAAACCTAGAGACCGATGATGTGATCCCATGGGATAGATTTACCCGACTGTTCTTAGACAAGTATTTCCCTAGGTTTATGGAGACCCAGATGGAAATTAAGTTTCTAGAGTTGAAACATGATAAGATGACTGTAGCAGAATATGAGGCCAAATTTACTGAGTTGTCGAGATTTGTGCCTGAATTTGTGAATACCGAAGAGAAGAAAGCGCGAAGGTTTCAGCTTGGTCTAAAATAATGGATCCAAAACTGAGTGGCAGTGTTAGAGCTGACAGACTATGCCACTTTAGTGCAGAAAGCCTCGATTGTTGAAGCTGGAAGTGAGCAGAGTGGGAAGGAAAAGGAAAATAGGAAAAGGAAGATAGGAAGCCAAGGAATAGGAACCGGGAACAGGAGCCTTTCAAGCAGGTTCGTCAGGGGAGCGGTGTCCCAACCTACGAGAGGCCCCGGATTCAGAAAGGCCCCAAGCGAGAGTGTTGGCCAGGGAGGCGGACAATTGAGGGCAATATTTCATAGCCAACCCCGCGCCCCAATACCAGAGTGCCAGACCTGTAAGAGAAGACACCTTGGAATATGCAACCAGGCAAGAGCCCCTTTGAAATGTTACAGGTGCGACCAACCCGGACACCTTGCCAACAACTGTCCCCAATATAGCAAGACATGCTTCCAATGTGGGAAAGTAGGACATATGAGGAAGGATTGCTCGATAATGAAGCCCCCAGTCTCAGGTATGAGCAGAGCTGCATCCAACCGACCCCCAGCTGCTAGGACCTTCAACATGACTGTTTAGGATGCTGCTTGAAACACTGATGTGATAGCAGGTACCCTTTTGTTAAATTCCGAACAAGCAAATGTCTTATTTGACTCTAGAGCAACCAAATCTTTTATATCTCAAGATTTTGCTAAAAAGTTAAAACTTAATGCCATACCCTTATGTGAGATATTACAAGTGGAAATAGCAAACAAAGAAATAATTCTTGTAAATCAAGTACACCCTAAGTGCAAGTTGAAATTAGAAGGGAAGGTCTTCGAGGTTGACCTAATCTCATTCGCGCTAGGAGAATTTGATGTAATCTTAGGAATGGATTGGTTATCCAGTAACGGAGCGCAAATAGATTATGAACATAAGAGAGTAAAGATAAGAGTGCAGAATCAAAAAGAAGTAGTGTTTAAAGGTCAACGACAGAACCCGAAATTTCTAACCATGCTACAGGCAAAAAGATTATTAAGGAAAGGTAACGAGGCCTATTTGGCTTATGTGGTAGATACCAAGAAGGAAGTCCCTAATATACAGGATATACCCATAGTAAACGAATTCGAGGATGTATTTCCAGAGAACTTACCAGGATTACCACCTGACCGGGAAATAGAATTCGCTATAGAATTAGCTCCAGGAACGCCACCAGTGTCCAAGGCCCCATATAGGCTAGCCCCAGTTGAGATGAAGGAACTAGCTTCTCAACTGCAAGAATTATTAGATATTGGAATGATAAGACCCAGTGTGTCGCCATGGGGAGCGCCAGTACTGTTCGTAAAGAAAAAGGACGGCAGTATGAGATTATGCATAGATTATCGAGAGCTGAATAAACTAACTATTAAGAATAGGTACCCTCTCCCCAGAATTGATGAACTATTCGACCAACTCAAGGGAGCTGTATATTTTTCCAAAATAGATTTGAGAACAGGATATCACCAGTTGAAAATCAAACCGGAAGATATATCGAAGACTGCTTTTCGCACTAGGTATGGGCACTATGAGTTCTTAGTCATGTCGTTTGGGTTAACCAATGCACCCACAGCCTTTATGGATTTGATGAACAGAGTTTTCAAAAAGTACGTGGATATATGTGTGATAGTTTTTATAGATGATATTCTGAAGAACATGCAGAACATTTGATGATAGTCTTAGAAATCTTGAGGAATGAGAAATTATATGCCAAGTTCTCAAAGTGCGAGTTTTGGTTGAGATAAGTTCAGTTTTTAGGACACGTAGTGAGTAGAAAAGGAGTTTTAGTTGACCCTATCAAAATAGAGGCGATATCCAATTGGGAAAGACCAACTACCCCCACAGAGGTTAGGAGTTTTGTGGGTTTAGCAGGATATTACCGAAGATTTTGCAAGGTTTTGCTAAGATAGTCGGTCCACTGACTAGACTTACCCGGAAGACAGAAAAGTTTGTATGGACAGAGAAATGTGAGGAAAGTTTTCAAGTGCTAAAAATGAGGCTAGTGTCAGCACCAGTGCTCGCTCTTCCCGATGGAAAGGGAGAGTTTATGATATACAGCGACACATCGCTTAAAGGATTAGGATGTGTACTGATGCAGCACGGCAAAGTTATAGCGTATGCCTCTCGACCATTGAAGGAATATATGAGCAGATACCCTACACATGATATAGAATTAGCAGCCATAGTGTTTGCCCTAAAAATTTGAAGACACTACCTGTACGGTGAGAAATGTGAGATCTACACTGACCATAAAAGCCTCAAATATATTTTCACTCAGAAGGAACTAAACACGAGACATAGGAGATGGTTAGAGTTGATAAAAGACTACGACTGTGAAATTTTGTATCACCCGGGTAAAGCCAGTGTGGTGGCTGACGCCCTTAGTAGGAAGGAAAGACTCAAGATGATAATGACATCGGAGGAGTTAATTAAAGAATTTGAGAAGATGGAAATTAACGTGAGAATGACCGGTAAGGGAACGGAAGGATTATTTGAGATTAAGCTAGTGCCAGAGCTGACTGAAAAGATACGAGTATGTCAGAAAGAGAAGATGAGTGAAGAAAGAGGAACATTGACCGGTGAAGAAGTGAGATGCGAGAAGGACGAGAAAGGGATCATGAGGTATGTGTCCCGAATTTGGATTCCAAATGTGCAAGAGTTAAAGGATGAGCTGCTGCACGAAGGGCGCATCTCTAGATATTCAATCCACCCAGTAACTATGAAAATGTACCGTGACCTTAAGGAATATTATTGGTGGCCTAACATGAAGAGAGAAGTAGCAGAGTGGGTCAGCAAGTGCTTGACATGTCAGAGAGTGAAGGCTGAACATCAGCGACCTAGTGGACTATTACGGCCCCTGGAAATTTCGGAATGGAAATAGGAGCATATAGCCATGGATTTTGTGACAGGCTTACCAAGGACAAAGACCAATCACGATGCCATATGGGTTATCATAGATAGATTGACCAAGTCCGCACACTTCCTACCAATCAACGAAAGATACACTGTAGACAAGTTGGTAGATATTTACTTGAAGGGAATTGTAGTTAGACACGGCGTTCCTGTAGCCATAGTGTCAGATAGAGACCCAAGGTTTAATTCCCGATTTTAGAGAAGCTTCCAGGAATGCGTATGCACCAGACTAAACATGATTACCGCTTAGCACCCCCAGACTGATGGACAAAGCGAAAGGACTATTCAGACCCTAGAAGATATGCTACGAGTGTGTGCCATTGATTTCAAAGGAAATTGGGATGACCACTTACCCCTGATCGAATTTGCTTACAATAATAGCTATCACGCTAGCATAGGAATGCCCCCATATGAAGCTCTTTACGGAAGAAGATGTCGCTCTCTCCTGTGTTGGGATGAAGTCGGAGAACACAAGATATTAGGACCAGATTTAGTCCAGCAGACCAGGGAAATGGTAGGACTCATCAGGAAAAGACTGGTAGCAGCCCAGGATAGACAAAAGAAGTACGCCAACCAGACCAGGAAGGATAGGGAATATGAAGTAGGAGATTCTGTGCTATTGAAGGTATCCCCGTTGAAAGGAGTGATGAGATTTGGGAAGAAAGGGAAGCTGAGTCCCAGATTCATAGGACCCTTTGAAATTTTGAGGAGAATAGGACCTCTAGCTTACGAGCTCGCCTTGCCTCCTAATTTGCAACATGTGCACAACGTGTTCCACGTGTCCATGTTAAGGAAGTACCATGCATATGCACGACATGTAATAGAATACGAGCAGGTAGATTTACAACCAGACCTGACCTACATCGAGCAGCCTGTAAGGATAATGGACCAAAAAGAACAAGTGCTGAGGAACAAGATTGTGAAGCTGGTTAGGATCTTATGGAAAAATCAAAATGTCGAAGAGTCAACTTGGGAACTAGAAGACGCAATGAGGAATAGATATCCCCACTTATTTTCTAATTGACTCCGGGACAGAATCCTTGTTAGAGGGGAAGATTGTAATAACTCAAATTTTTGAGACCTTGTAAAACGTTTAATGAATAGTAACCCTGACGGACGGGAAAAAATTTTGAGCCCACACTATGTAGTACATGAGAAAATGAGTTTCGGAGTTGAATTTCGATTATATGTACCAAATGAGTGTATGTAAACGCTATTAGTTTTCGAAGAAAATGAACTTTGAAAAACGACCGTATTTACGACTCACCGAGGATTACGGGAATCACAATATAATTACAAGATTAAAACCCTACAGATTTATATTCAAGTATGATAATTCAAAATATAAGGAATAAATATGAAAGGAATTACGTCGCGAATCATTTACGAGTAAGTATTACGAAAACATTTAAGCAACTGAGCGAACGCGTAAATGATTAAATAAACGTAACACACTAATTAAACATTTAAGCAACTGAGCGAACGCGTAAACGATTAAATAAACGTAACACACTAACTAAACCATGGTAGGAAAGTAACCATGGTTACTTTATCAAATAATAATCTAACCATAGGATGATCAAGCTAGCTAGCAAAATAGTGTGCTAAGGAAGCTAACCCATGTAGTTAGCTTGTAACCTAGCAAGCTACTTGGATTTTGTCCCCAAGATTTGCAACAAGAATAAACCTAGGATTCAACCTAGGAGAATAAAAATCAAGTGGAAGATATCACACCCCATTTCCTAAAAGCAACCAAGATAAGCAAGCATAAATACGCCCCCCATTCACATTGCTTCCATTCGGCCCCTTGAAGAAAAAAGAATAAATCCAAAATCAAAACTCAAGTTCTAGCCATGGTAAAATCATCCCATTAATTCCAAAGCTTCCTATCAATTAAAATAAGGTAATAAAATTATTTCATCTCTTTTTATCAAGGTTTGATGGGTGAAATAAAATTAAGAAAGTCACTAGTGAATAGTATGAATAGTAACCTCTCTTTGGTTTCTTGATTTCAATGGTGGTTTTAGGTTCCAAAAATCATACCAAGCACTTCCAAGCATCCACCATACTCAAGAACACATCTCAAGGTTTCAAGAAAGGTAAAAATATTTGGCCCAACTTTATTTAAGATTCATTTTTAGATCCATTTAGTATGTGGTAGTAAACCTAGTTTAAGAAGTGGTATTGATGAAATCTTGATGTTTAAGTTAAGTAGATTTAAGGTTGGTTGTTGTTGCCTCAATAACATGATGTTCTTGAGAGGAGTTTGTGTGTTGATGATTAAATGATGATTGTTGGTGGTTGTGTTAAGAGTTAAGGCGTAAATGAAACCCCGATCGTAAACGTAACTCCGTTAAAACCAACAAATCATAACTTTAAGTTTTTGCAGAAAGTCCCGAAGTTATAAACTATAAAGGATCGTTTAGGCGCTTTAATCGCTTGATTCCGATTTATGGATCAAAAGTTATGGTTGTTTAACTAAAAGTGATTTACGCAACAAAAACTACTACGAATTACGAACTTTGAAAATATAAAGAATCAACTTAAAAGTGTTCATAAATCATGAAAATTTTAAGAGTAAAATATTGAGTTTCCTAACTGCTATAAAAATTTCAAGTAAAAATAATGATTTCTCAATTTTATAAAAATATCGGAGCCGAGACCGCGCGATTAGAAATCGTAGAATCCATAAGCGGAGCCGACGGCGATAATGAGAATGAACCTAAGATACTTAGAAAAATAAAGCGACCATAATGTGAATAATGACTTAAAGGAATAATAAGGGTATTATAAGTTAAGAGGATGCATAATAAGTAGCACATGAGTGCGAGTCACCGTAAATTAGAACGGGACCTAACGAAATGAATTGTGTTTATGGTTATAGATTTCCGAGCGGAACCTAGAGCATTCTCCACCTCGAGATACCCAGGCAAGTTTACAAACCCAACTCCATTTTACTATTGTATTGTGAAAGGATTTTTTTACTATCATTGCATAAATACCATGCTTGCCATGATACGTAGTTGTTGAATTTTCGCATAATGTAGCGATGTTGTACGATAAGTATATATCGTGAAATGTTTATTCCGGTATAAGCGTGACATATTATATAAGACCGAGAGTCGGTCGGGATTTAAGATAAAAACCCGGGAATCATTCCGGTGATATTATAGGACTGTTATAAGTCCATAGTAGTACGTTTTAAAGGGACTCAACATCCACTTACGAGATATTAAAAATACCTCGAACTTTTATTAAAACGAACGATCCTATTCCATCAACTATATTTTATTGTTTGAATAATAAATATTATGTACCTATTCTTTTAGTATGGGAGTAGTATACCCTAACAATTATTTATTTCAAACCTGATTAATCATTAAAGATTATTAACTACGTAGACATAAACTAGTTGAGGAAGATTATTTTAAATATTCTTTTAGAGAGTAAACTCATTCGAGATTTAATTATTTATTTATTATCATTTAACTATTTATTATTTATTAAAGGGTTTATTTATGATTTAAAAATCATAGAACCTGATTTAAAATACTTTCTGATTTTCGGAAAATCATTCGAATAATTTTAAATCGTCGGAGAATATTATCCCGACTTATTGAATATTTTGAATATAGTTTCAAGGAGAAACTTTTCCCCCTTATTTAGTTATCTGTTGACAACGGTCAACTCACATCCTTAGTACTTCCTCCGAAACTTTCGGAAGTACATATATATATATATATAAAGTAAGGCTATGCCTATCAATAAGCAAAACGCTTGGGGGAACTTCGATGTGGTTCGAGTTCTCGAGATATGATAGGATTTCCTAAAGGATAAGGGAGGGGTAGGATCCAAGTACTTCATGTATTGGATAGACTACTGGTACCGTGGGAGACGGTATAATATGTACCTAAGGACCTGCGAAGTGTGTATATACCCGAAATGAGGACACATAGCCTGTATGTACCTAAGGACCTACTAGTAGAAAAGGTTACTTTTATCGCAGTACGACTGATCATCTTATGCGGTGGCTCCAACGAATGTCCTAATTCTTCCAATTGGAATTGTGATGCAATACCGTAACCCAAGCCTAGGTGCTGGGATTACTATTAAAGTATTCGCAGGATATTAAAATACCTTAAAGAATTATTTTCATAAGAAGGTATGTATCACCAAGGAAAACTATTTTCGAATAAAATATAAGTATCATATATGATGTTTTATGTAAGTTATCATACAGTCATTTTCATACTGTACCTTATTATGCTGGGCATTATAGCTCACACTTGTTTTCTTAAATTGACACAACACAACAGTGAATCAAGATGCCTGCATTGAGAACTACAGCCAGGAAACGGGTAGTAAATGGCCAGTTGTTCCGTAGATTGTTTGGTGATGTACCACAGGTAGTCCGAATAAGCTGTATTAGTTTTCAGTTGTTTGTAGTTTGGCTTATTTATAAGTATGACTTATGTAAGGTAATAAACAATAAACGTATATTTGGTCGGAGGACTAGCCTTACTTAAAGGTTACTCCCCGGTAATACTAAATCACTTTTGGGTTGTAATAATTATCACTTGATGGTTGAAATTACTCTAGTTATGAATGGTTCATTTCCAAGATAATAACCTGTAAGTGTGTGTGTATGTGTGATAAGTGTGGGGTCGTGAAGCGTGAGTATTTATATATTGTAGTGTGAGTTGTGTGGTTGTAATAGTTTAGATGGCGTGGCCTCCGAGATTTCTGACCCCGGATTTTGGGGCGCCACATGATGGCTGCCAATGAATATAAGTATCCAACCCAGAGATTGCCACAGAGCAAGGTGGTAGGAGTTCTTCAAGTGGATACCGCTACGGCTATCACTGCTCAATTAAAGGAGTTGTCTATGAAGATCGATTCTCTGGCTAACTATGGTGTTAATCAGATAACCAGTGTTTGTGAGCTATATGCAGGTTCGCATGCGACGGAGCAATGCGCTATATCTAGTGAATCAGCTCAGTTTGTGAGCAATTTTCAGAGATCGCAGCAACCAGTTCCAGACACTTATCATCCTGACAACTGGAATCATACTAACTTCAGAGGGAGCAACAATCAGAATGCGATGCAATAGCCGTTCCAGTAGTTTGGAGAAAAACAATTCAACCCTCCCGGTTTTCAGCAACAATTTGCACCAATACAACAACTCCAACTTCAACAACAAACTCATGGAGGTGCAGGTCAATATTCGAATGAAAAATCTGAATTGGAGGAGTTGAGGCTTATGTGCAAATCAGGCTCTGATATGCCAAAGCCAGGTTGTTTCTATCAAGACTCTGGAAAACCAGATAGGACAAATTGCTAACACCTTATTGAATCGACTACCAGGAACGCTTTCTAATGATACAGAAGTTCCAGGCAAGAGGGAAGCAGAAGAGCAGGTTAAGGCAATTACATTGAGGTCTGGGAAGGTTACAAGCCCTACAAAATCTCATGTTCCAGAATCTAAAGTTTTGGATGAAGAAGATGTGCAGAAGGAAGCATAAGTGGAATCAAGGAAGAAAACTATGGAACACACTCCTCCTGAAGGTAATACAAGGGAGAAAAAGGTCTATCCTCCACCTCCTTTTCCTAAAAGGCTGCAAAAGCAGAAGTTGGATAAGCAATTTTCCAAGTTTCTGGAGGTGTTCTAGAAACTTCATATCAACATACCTTTCACTGAAGCTCTTGAACAGATGCCTAGCTATGCGAGGTTTATGAAAGGTATTCTCTCTCATAAAGTGAAGCTCAATGACTTAGACAATGTTGCTCTTACGGAGGAATGCAGTGCTGTGCTGCAACAGAAGTTGCCTCCGAAGCTTAAAGATCCTGGAAGCTTCATTATTCCTTGCACTATTAGAAACTTGTCTTTCGACAAGTGTTTATGTGATTTGGGAGCTAGCATCAATCTGATGTCCTTGTCTATCTTCAAGAAGCTTGGTTTGCCTGATCCGAAACCAACATACATGTCATTGCAACTAGCTGATCGTTCCATCGCTTATCCACGAGGAATAGTGGAGGATGTCTTGGTTAAGATGGATAAACTCATCTTCCCTTCTGACTTTGTAATTCTTGATTTCGAGGAAGATAAGAAGATTCCCATCATCTTGGGAAGACCATTCTTGGCTACAGGCCGAACTATGATCGATGTGTAAAAAGGAGAGCTTACAATGAAGGTTCACGATCAAAAGATCACTTTTAATGTGTTCAAGGCAATAAAGTTACCCACGACTAAAGAGGAATGTTTTAAGTTATAGTGGGTCGACTATATAGTGAATTCGGAGCTTGAGCAATTGCCAAAGTCAGATACCTTAGAGAGATCCTTAACAGGGGAGTTTGATAGTAAAGATGAAGAGGGGGTAGAGCAACTGTAGGTTTTGAATGCACCTCCATGGAAGAGGAAGTTGGATATGCCATTAGATTCTCTTGGGTTAGCAGAGCTGAAAATTTCTCAGGAGCGTCTCAAACCATCAATTAAAGAAGCTCCCACACTTGAGCTCAACCCACTACCAGATCACTTGAGTTATGCATTCTTAGGTGCACCCCTTGATAAGGGGTTGGGGTATATTTTTATGATGTAGAGAGTGGCCGGTCGGTTCCACCCGTTCTTACAGATGGTACCTCTCATTCACCACAGGCAGTTGATAGGTTTGGTATTGGTGATGCGCAGTATAGAAGGTTGATTCGGCGTATTGAGGCCATGCACGACATTCACCGTGGTTTTGCTGCAGATTTGACACACGCTCTCGGTACTGTTTCCCGAGACACTGGTGTCGAGGTTGATTGGCCACCTGATCCTCCACCCGAAGAGGGTGATCTTTCTGATGACTAGGTATGCGTGAAATCCTTATTATTGCCTTCAATGAGGACATTGAAAATTTTAAGTTTGGGGGTGATAATATAAGGATTAGTGTGTGTGTGTTCATATAGTTCGCATAGATTCATATTGCATGTTTAGTTGTAGTTAATTCATATTTTTGCATGATTGTTCATTTAGGACATATTTGTTTGCATTTTTGTTCGTGTTATTATGTGAGCCCATGTAGTTGCAATTGCATGCATATAACATGATCCCTTAGGTTGAGCTATTTCTGATTGATTGGTGGATGTTGATATGAGTGTAGTGATGATGAATAGAGGGATGTTTAAGTCCTAATGAATTAGTTTGCATTCCAGAACAAATATTTTCACAAAGTCTTATAGGGTTGCTTTTGATCTAGATCATAATCATACTTGTTTGCTATTGAGATTTAATCACTTGGTTATATTTAGAATTTTTGTTATTCTCGTAATGGCGTAAAAATACTAATTTTTAAAATGGAGAAAAATGTGGATTTCATTGCTTATTGTGAATAAGGCTAGGCATCAAATGGCTAGTAGCCAGCTCATATTTTTATGAGTAGTCTAGGGTTGAATGAGATGGAGCGAAACGCACTCATTCAGAAATTGTTGAAAAAAAATGAAAACAAGAGGAAAAAAAAGAAAAAAAGGAAAAAGAAAAGGAAAAAGAAGTATGTGTTTATGCATAATTGATCAAGAGTGAGCTCTTTAATACTCGAGTTATTAAGTTCTTAGGGGACTTTGTGCCTAGTGACCTAAGGCTTTTATAGTCTGGGATCCGCTAACCTAACGCTCACTACATGGGTATTATTGTATAAGTCTTTTGGGACCTCATTCATTACACAGTCAAATAAGCATCTTTGTTATGTGTTCAATAATAGCATGAATCCTTGTATAACTCTAGTATGAAGGAGGTGTTGTGAGTCATTATGCGTTTATCGTCTATTCTGTTTATAAATTTGTGATTGTTTTGATGATAGATAAGTTGTGATATTGATCTAGTTTCGCGAGTATATCTGTTAAGCATCCACACACGTACATTTCTGGTTTGTGAGTTGGTTTGTGGGATTTATCCGAGCTCTGTTTTGAGTCATTATATTCTTAGAGACATTGGCTTATTCATTTGGTTATGGTTATTTTGAGGGGATCGATTGCATTATCATTTAGTTGCATTCACGTAGTTGCATTCATGCATTAGGTTTGTTTTATAGATTTGAGTCTGTATATGCTTGAGGACAAGCATCGATTCAAGTTTGGGGGTGTGATAAGTGGATTTTATATCTAATTGGAACGCTTCATTTCAGGTTTAAGTTGGTGTTTTGGACTCAAGTTGGTATTTTTGATGTATTTTTGTGTTTGTGCATTTCAGGCATCAGTTAAATGAAGAAATAAGCTTTTTAAAGAAATATCCTGAAACAAGATCAGAATTGGAAGCTTAGGCCATTCTCAAGTTGTATAGAATCTCGTTAGCTTCGCGTGGGCAGTCGAATCGCCTAATTATGACGAGCAGAACTCAAGATACGGCCAAAAAAAGAATTGTCAAAAAGTTTCCAAAATGTCAGTGCGGCCGAGCCCTGTAGCAGCGCGCCCGCGCCCGGTTTCTGTCCCGAAATCCTGATTTTAGTCGAAATTGAAGATTTTGAGAGTCCTGGTCATCCTGGAGCCTATATATACCAATAAAAAGATGTTTTTAACACCAAGGAGCAAGGTGAGAGCAATAAGAAGACCTAGAGAGCATGAGAAGGCTATGGAGAAGAATACTTTTGTTTTCTTTAATATAGTTGATACTTGGATGCTCGTTTTCGATTTATTCTTGAACCCTATTACTCTTATATTGTTTATTATTATGCTTTCAGTGGAACCCATGGTGACGATGAGTTCGGTTATGAACTAATCATTATCGTGGGGTTCTAGCGGATTTATTTATGGATTTCTTTAGTTGAATTGTTTCAATACCTTAGTGTGTGGTGATTGCATGATAACCTAGTATTGGTTGTGCTTATTCGTCTTATGTGCGTAGCTAACATATAAGATAGTCTGTTAATCTCTATTGAAGCGAAAGTGAATATAGAGGTTTAGAACTTGCCATGCTAGCATAGGTTCATGTATTTGTTATGCATGATTTGTAGATAATTTTAACCATCTTACTTGCCCTATGTAATCACGATAGTTAACTTGCGCATTAAACCTTTATGTTGTCAAATTCTATAGATATATAGGGTCTCAACATAATTGGTGTCTATTCAGCTTCTATCTCTTTTGTGGATGTCTGGTAGTAGGGTATTCGTGCAATAAAAGTTGGCGTTTACTAGTTTCGTGTTATCTGATTAGTTGTTATCACCATTGCATGCCAAGGTTAAGAACAATGACTTTGAATGAAGTATTTAATGAAGTTAGGATCCCATGTTTGTCTCATATAAGTAATTCAACCTCAATTCTCTTAGTTAATATTATTTAGTATAATCTCGTAGTTTAATCAAAACCCAATTTGTTAATTGTCTTAGCATTGAATGATAGCTATACCATTGTTGCATAAGTGCATAAATTGAACTTAATTAACCTAAACCAGTCTCTATGGGAATAAATATGATTTAAATCTTATACTACTTGTGAAAGCCTATACTTGCGTGTAATTTTAGCGCGTGTTTTCGCCCTAACACCCGCCCTAGACAGTAATGCACTGAGAATCATGGGATCCACCCCAGTAGTGAATGAGACTCCAAGGGCCATTGTTTTTGACATGTCTGTGAAGGACGCTATCCAGGATACTGATGTCGTGGAAGGTATGCTTAATGTGAATTCTCTGTATGCCAAAGTGTTAATAGATTCGGGAGCAACTCGATCATTTATTTCTCAAGATTTTGTTAATAAGTTAAATAATCCGGTTGAGTGTTATATGAAATAATGACTGTGGAATTAGCAAATCAAGAACGTATATCTGTTAATCAAGTTTGTGTGCACGATGAGATTGAGGTTTCTGATAATAAGTTTTATGTGGATTTGATACCATTTAAGTTAGGAGAGTTTGACATTATTTTAGGAATGGATTGGTTATCTAAGCACGAGGCTCAAATAGACTGTCGTAATAAGAAGGTAATTTTGAAAACGCCAGGAGAGAAAGTAGTAGCGTTTAAAGTTCAGAAGCAAGCGAAGAAGTTCTTAACAATGATTCAAGCTGAGAAGTTATTGTGACAAGGATGTGAGCATTTCATTGCGTACGTGATTGATAGAAGTCAGGAGCCAGCAAAACTTGAAGATATTCCGGTAGTCAATGAGTTCCCAGACGTGTTTCCCGATGAGTTACCAAGACTTCCTCCAGATAGAGAAATTGAGTTTGCAATCGACTTATCACCTGGAACGGAACCAGTATCCAAGGCCCTGTATAGAATGGCGCCCATCGAAATGAAAGAATTAGCAAAGCAATTGCAGGAATTGTTAGAAAAAGGAGTAATTAGACTCAGTGCATCCCCATGGGGTGCACCGGTACTATTTGTTAAGAAGAAAGACGGAAGCATGAGACTATGCATCGATTATAGAGAGCTCAACAAGCTTACAATCAAGAATAAGTATCCGTTACCTTGAATTGATGATTTGTTTGACCAGTTGATGGGAGCCAAGTATTTCTCTAAGATTGATCTGAGATCGGGATATCATCAACTGAAGATTAAGCTAGAAGATATATCCAAGACAGCTTTCAGAACAAGGTAAGGACATTATGAATTCTTAGTGATGTCTTTTGGATTAACCAATGCCCCAGCAGCGTTTATAGACTTGATGAACAGAATTTTCAAGGAATATTTAGACAAGTTTGTCATTGTGTTTATAGACGATATTTTGATTTACTCGAAGACAGAAGAAGACCATGCAGAACATTTGAGGATGTCTTTGGAAATTTTAAGGAAGGAAAAGTTATATGCTAAATTTTTGAAGTGTGAGTTTTGTCTACAAGAAGTTCAGTTCTTAGGACACGTAGTCAGTAATGATGGAATCAAAGTGGATCTGGCAAAGATTGAAGCTATTACAAATTGGGAAAGGCCAAAAACACCAACAGAAGTGAGAAGTTTCTTGGGATTAGCGAGATATTATCGCTGATTTGTTCAAGATTTCTCGAAGATTGCGGCTTCTTTGATAAAGCTTACCCGGAAGAACAAAAAGTTTATAAGGAATAACAAATGTGAAGAAAGTTTTCAAGAATTAAAGAGGAGACTGATCACAACACCTGTTTTGTCACTTTCAGATGATCAAGGAAATTTTGTAATCTATAATGATGCTTCTCATAAGGGACTAGGTTGTATTTTGATGTAGCATGACAAAGTTATTGCATATGCATCGAGACAACTAAAACCTCATGAGCAGAAGTATCCTACTCATGACTTGGAGCTAGCGTCCATAGTATTCGCTTTGAAGATTTGGAGACATTATCTATATGGAGAAAAATGTGAGATTTATATGGATCATAAAAGTTTAAAGTATAATTCACGCAAAAGGAACTTAATATGAGACAGATGTCGAATTCCAAAAACCAGCGAGAGGTGAAAGACCGAACAGGAAATGAAAAGTCGTACTAAACGCTGGTTCTTCGATCAAGTTTTGAATGACCCCCGTTTTTTGGTTCCCATTGGGTTTTCTCCCAATAACTAAAAATAAAAAGTGTTGGAGTTTATTAAGGACTATGACTGTACGATTAATTATCACCAGGTAAAGCAAATATTGTGGCAGACGCGTTAAGTCGAAAAGAGAAGTTGAATGTGTCAACAGTACCAGAGGAGTTATACAAGGAATTTCCGAAATTGGAATTAGAAATCAGAGTTTGCAAGCCTGACAAAGCAAAGGTGTATAGTATGACTTTCCAACCAGAAATATTAGAAAAGATAAAGAAGTGTCAAGAGGAAGTAATGGATCAGGATATGAATCGTTTGGTAGGTGAAGAGTTGTGCACAGAAAAGGATGATCAAGGTATACTTACGTTTTCTTCCAGAATTTGGATTCCACCAGTAACAAAGTTGAAGAAAGAAATTTTACAGGAAGCTCATAATTTAAGATATTCAAATAATCCAGGAAATACTAAAATGTATAGAGATTTAAAGGAAAATTATTGGTGGCCAGATATGAAGAGAGAAATTGTAGAATGGGTCAGTAAATGTTATACATGTCAAGGGTCAAGGCAGAGCACCAGAGACCAAGTGGATTATTGCAGCCATTAGAGATTCTAGAATGGAAGTGGGAGCATATTGCCATGGATTTCATAGTCGGATTACCTAGGACAAAAGCAAATCACGATGCCATTTGGGTTATAGTGGACAGACTTACTAAGTAAGATCATTTTTTGCCTATTAATGAAAGATTTTCACTAGACAAGTCGGTTCACATGTACCTGAAAGAGATAGTAGTTCGTCATGGAGTTCCTGTATCGATCGTATCCGACCGAGATCCAAGATTTAATTCAAGATTTTGGAAAAGTTTTCAAGAATGTTTGGGAACCAGATTGAACATGAGTATAACTTACCATCCACAAACAGACGGCCAAAGCGAAAGAACAATTCAGACAATTGAAGACATGTTACGCGTTTGTGCAATTTATTTTAAAGGAAGTTGGGACGAGCATTTACCCTTGGTAGAATTTGCTTACAACAACAGTTACCATGCTAGTATTGGGATGCCACCCTATGAAACTCTTTACGAACGTAAATGTCGATCGCCAATATATTGGGATGAAGTAGGAGAACGCAAGATACTTGAACCTGAATTGGTACAACAGACGAAAGAAGTTGTTGAAGTTATTCAGAAAAGGTTAATTGCAAGCACAAGACCGTCAGAAAAAGTACGCAGATCAATAAAGAAAATATATGAAATTTGAAGAAGGAGATTTAGTGCTACTGAAATGTCGCCGTCGAAAGGATTGACGAGATTTGGAAAGAAAGGAAAACTGAGTACTAGATACGTCGGACCTTTTAAGATTCTAAAGTGTGTTGGCAAGGTAGCCTACGAACTGCCATTACCCCCGCATATGGAGCATATTCATAATATTCTCACATATCGATGCTTAAGAAGTATAATCCAGATTCCAAGCATGGAATTGAGTACAAGCCAATAGAACTTCAGGTAGATTTGTCTTATGTAGAGAGCCCAATAGAGATTTTAGAAGAAAGAGAGAAAGTGTTAAGGAATAAAGTTGTAAAGTTAGTAAGAGTGTTGTGGAGAAACCCAAAGGTTGAAGAGTTAACTTGGGAGTTAGAAAATGATATGCGAGAAAAGTACCCTCATTTGTTTTCTTAGGAGATTCTGAGGACAAAATCCTATTAAGGGGAAATGATGTAATATCTGGGATAAAGTGCAATTACTTTTGCTAATAAATGTATATTCTCTATTTATTCTGTGAATTATTTGTTAAGTGGTATATGTGTTTGGATATTTAAATATGATATAATTTGAGTATTTTAATTTTTATATGTCCAAAATAAAGTATAGATATTTGTCATATCTTTCTATTAATTTTTATGTTATTTTCTGATTTTATAAAAATTTATGGATTTAATAAATTATTTTTCCGAGTAATTAAAAACTATTTTGTACAATCGGGAACCAACCGACTTCAACCATTCTTATGTTTTTACAACTCAAAACTCTTTTGAAAACTCCTTCCTAACCTAATTTCAATATTCTGAGCATTTTCCATGTTTTGACTTTTCGATCCGGCGTACAGTTTTCCCCGTGCGGGTCCCGACGTAATATTTTTGATACAAAATTCGTTTCGGTAAATCGATAAAACCGGTATTTTTGAGAAATGGTTATTAAAATATTATATAATCATCTCATAATACGTGTAACCAAAGCGCTGAGACCAAGACCGCAGTTGCAAAATGTACAGATTTGGATAATTATCCTAAAACCGGTACTGTTTTGGATCTGTTTTCTCAAATCAACATACTATTTTATATCCGGTATGATCCAACGGGGTACCAATATTCCGTAAATATAAATTATAATATTCCATATTTAAGATATTATTACTATTATTGTTTGAAATTGTTTATGTGATTTTTATGTGAATTTTAGTGAATTATATGATAATTGGAATTGATGTTTGGATATTTATATATGATATTCTTTGAGTATTTTAATTTTTATTATGTCTAGAATAAAATATAGATAATTAAGGTATTTTTCTGGTAATTTTTGGAATGTTATATAATTTTATATTGATTTATGAATTTATTAATTATTTTCTGAATAATTACAAAACTATTTTATAAAGCCGGGAATCGTTCAACTTCACCCATTTTTACGTTTTACAACCTGAAACTCTTCTGAAAAATCCTTCCTAACCTAATCTGGTAATTCCGGACATTTTCCGTGTTTTAACTTTTTCGATCCGGATTACGGTTTGACCCGTACGCGTCCCGGCACAAAATTTTCGATACGATAAATTGTCTTGATAAAACAACAAAACCCGTATTATTGAAAGGCGGGATATATTTACATTATTTTCTCATATGGTGTTTTATAAGAAGCTCAGTTTTGATAATTATCCAAATCAAATACTAAATTGTATCGTTTTTATAGTTACTTAGCGGCTAAGAAATCTATTTTCGGATCCGATATGATCCTATGGGATACTCGTTACGTTTTTAAATGGCATTTATATGAATTGATCCGTAATTTGGACGCGTGTTAACTTGCGTTACTCGTTTTATTTCATTTTATGTGCATTAGAATGTGTTTTATGTTATTTCGGGGGTTTCTGTTAATTTAGGAATCGTTTCAGTTTTCAAAAATCAACGAACCGGGACCCCACCGGGACGTTAAAGCCCACAAATTTATGTTTTTATTTTTATAAAATCAATCATATTTCAAATACCCAGTATTTCTATATTTTTGAATTATTCACAATTTTTGAGGAATTTTGATATAAATTTTATTTTATGTCTTTTAAAATTATTCCCCGTAATTACTATTTTGGGGCCTATTTATTTTGATTTAGGGATAAAAAACACTCTTATTTGATTTTTGGGTATAATTTTTTTAGTTAATATAAATAGTTAAAAATGATTTTTATTATTCATTTTATTTATTAAATTTTAGAAAATAGAAAAGCCAAGAACAAGTTCTTGGGGGTAAAATTCCTTTCTTCAACTTCAATCACAGTTTTTGATCGATTTAGCAAACCAAATCGGGCATTCTAGTAGTCAAAATCATCCTCTCGACGAGAGCTTTCTATTGGTATCACTATCTTGATCTGAGATTGAGTATTGGTAAAAATCAAATTTCGGTTCTTGTTCTTGAATTTGAGTTTTTAATTATTGATGATTGTTGGGTGATTTCGATGATTGCAATAGATTCCTGGACTTGTTTATAGTCGATTTGGTATAGATTTGAATTGATTGTTTGCAGAATAGTTAAATTGAGTTCTAAGTTTTTTAGATTTTTTAAATTTATTTTTATAAATATTGTGATGTTTTTGATGATTGTTGATGATATAGATAGTTTATAGTTGTTCAGGGCTTTGAATTCGGATATAAATCACAAGTTTTGGTTGTGATTTGATTGGTTTCGTAGTTTGGCCGGAATATATTCGGACCCCGCCGGTTTCCACGGTAAAATCATCGAAATCGACGATTCAATCGTCCTCGGTGGTGATGGTTTATTAATCTGAGACGGTGGGCTCGTTTTGAGTTGATTTGAATTAAGAAGCGTAGAAAACGAGTGTTAAAGGGGGGATTAAGGCAACCGGAAACCCGACCGGAGTTTGGGCTCGCCGGCCGGAATCTGGAAAACCCAGATTTTCGGCGACCAGTTCTTGATAGAGCGGGCAATTTGGTACACGACACGAAACGACACGAAAAATACAGATATGGGTTTTAATTTTTAGTACACGAAACACGAATGTACACGAACACGAAATTACACGATAGATTTAGTGTCGGATATGGGTTTCAATTTAGGTACACGAAAGTACACGAAATTACACGAGATAAATATATTTATTAATTAATATATATAACACATGCATATATTTATGTATATAATATAAATATAATATAAATATTTACAAGTTTTTATAGAATACTATGTAAAAATATATATATATATTTATATATACACTCTCCATATTTCATTAAATTATACATTAAAATTGATTTTTTTATATATATTATTAATTTTTAATTTAATGTACACGAAAAGTACACGGAAAGTACACGACACGATTCGAATCGGATAAGGGTTTCACATATGGGTACACGAAATCATTTCGGGTCGGATATGGGTTTCATGTTTACATACACGAAATACGAAATTACACGACACGAAAGTACACGACATGACCCGATTGCCCGCTCTAGTTCTTGAGCTCCGGTGCCCTGTTCTTCACGACCCAAAAAACCCGACCCGTTTTTCCCGAATTCAAAACCCTAGTTTGATCCTGAAACCTTAAACCCCAAACTCAAAATCTACTTTTCAGACTTTTTCTTTAAAAATAATTCAAAATTCATTTTGTTTTTCCAAAAATTATTTATTTTATTTCCAAAAATCATATATTTATTATTTTAAATTCTAAAAATTATTTTTATAATTATTTTAAATTCCAAAAATTATTTCTTTTATTATTTTTAAAAATCCATATTTGTTTTAGTTATTTATAATTTATTTTTTATAGATTTAATTAGTTGATTAATTCATTTGATCAATTAATTTTATTTATAAATAGTTAAATAAAATACAATTATTTATAATTAATTCAAATAATTCTTAAAAATTGTTTTTAAGCTTTTAAAAATTATATTTTGGTATTTAAAAATCAATTAATATTATTATTAATTGATTTATTCCTAATTATTCGTATTTTATTCGTAGAAAATAAATCGTTCGTCCGTTTAATACGAAACGAACGCGTATAGACTCAGAAAAACATTTCGCTTCCAATAAAAATACTTTTGAGACCTAATTTCTTTTGTATTGAAAGGCCGTTTGATTTTTGAATCTTTCTGAGTCAATTTTTGATCGAAAAATCATATTTTGACCCGATTTCAGTTTTAAACGTACCTAGTCTAACCTTTTGACGAACCGAGTCATATGTGATACGTGAGTTATGTGCGTATGTGTTATGTGAATTACGTGTGTATGTGGGTCAATGGTCTTGTATTTGACTATCTTCTTTATGTGCGGGCTATAGGGTTTTGACGCGCAGTTCGTCGAGTTATTATCGTTTAGACAATTAAAGCTATATCTTTTAATTATAGATGCAGATCATTCGAGTTAATCAGGACCAGATGGAATGGATGAAGACTAAAGTTGAGTAGTGTGAAATATTGGGTTGCAGCACTGCATGAGCAGTAGATCAGAGATTTAGCGTAGTAAAAGATGGTGATGCCTTGAGATGCCAGACTGAGATAAATGCGTCTATACGAGTGTGACTAACTGCAAAAAACCAAAGGCAAGTATCCCTATCATCACTTATTGTTCATGTGATATTTATTTTAAATCTTCTTATGCAAGTATTGCTTTCCCTATTCTCAGTTCAGAATAGATAAATATTTTACATATCGCTAAATTAAATGATTCTGTTTATGCAAGTATTCTTCTGTTATTCTATGTTCAGAATAGCTAAGTAATTTTACTTATCAACTTACTAGATTTACAATTTTTTTGGATTTTGAGAAAAGTGATTTGGTTGCAAATATTCCTGCCCAAGTGAATGGAGGAATAAAATTTTTTCGGGTGTTGATTATTATGACCCCTTTTCAATAAAAGGTTTTAAGATTGGATCATAAATGCGTAAGTGACCGGGACGGACGGTCCAGCGGAGGGTTATTTCTAAGTGTCATATGAAATATTATTACACAATTTTTGCTACAGGCAGGTTTATTGCCTTTTTATTTGAGTACTCGTGTTTTTTGGGACATGTTTCTACGAATCATGACCCAGTGCTATCACACGGGTTGATCGACATGTGATAGTACGTTGGTCGGAGAATGATCCCAATCTAAATTATCATATCATTTTTGATATTCATAGAATAAATAATTTATCAAGTGTTCAGGTTTTGAATAAAAGGTGAAATGCAGTTTTGATTCAGTTTCTGCTTGATGTGGATATTTAGTTTGTTGTTAAATATCAAAGGTGGTATTAGTATAGATGATTGATGTTGATTTCAGTATGGGATGTTGTGAGCATCAAAGTTCGTACTGATATCTAATTTGATATGACAACAAAATGAGTATTAATATCAAGAGTTCGGTTTTGAATAAAGTTTATGACTCGATCCATAATCATTGCTTCTTGTTATTGTCGTTTACGATATTTCCGTAAACACGGTTTTACGAGTTTTATTCTCATCAAGATTCAAAGTATTGCTGAAGCATTTCGCTCGAAAATATCAAAAAGAGTTTTGAACACAGTGAGAAACAATTATCCGATTCTTTAATAAATTTCTGTTTCAGCAATTATGATTTTAAAATGTTCACGCTATTGCAGATGTTGATTTAATATAAAAAAGACCCTATATATGTTAAAATTAACTTGCTGAGCATTTCTTTCGCTCATACTTGCCTGTTTTCAAATTTAACCTCCAGAGAGGATTAGCTTGCGCTATTTAGCCGCGTAATTCGAGGAAGCAAAGAAAAAGCTTTTGAAAGGTGGTTGGTCCAGGGTTTGCGCATTAGTGTAAGTTTTATTGTATAAAGTTATTTATATTATGTTATATTATAGTTGTGTATTGTATTTGGGCCTAGTATACTTCTTTTCGAAGTTATACTGGCGGGTTAAGTTTTAAGGTTTGGAATTATGGAAAAGAGTTTTGAAAGAAAGTGAAAACTTATTTGTGGAATTTGGATATCTTGTTTCTAGAACTGTAACCTGAAAAGATCTTGGGTGTAGTTTGGGGTCACAGATACTATATTTCAGTTGCAAGCATTTACTTATCGATTAAACAAGTTATTTTGTATTGAGGTTTCATAGTGACGACCAAATCCTCTGACCCCGGATTTGGGGCGTTACATATCCCTTACCGTATTTTATTTTGTACAGAAAATCATTTGCAAACAGTTAAATATATAATTTTACAGAGAAAAATCTTAATTTCATAGCAGTTTCTAAGAATCAAACCTCAATTTCAAGGCGTTACCAAAGTCCGATTGGAATGCTCGAGTACTCAAAACAAAGGTCTTGAGGTGTACTATCAGAATCCACAAGTTTCATAACTGCAGAATCAGAGGTTTATTTTCTTTATTTTTATTTATTTTTTAATTAATTTGAATTAAATTATGAATTTTTATTCGAGAGGTTGTTTGTATGATTTGATGATTGCATGTTGTAGATCTTTTTTTCTTGATGATTTTAGTATATTATATGATTGATTTGGAGTTCAATAACATGTTCAAAATTGAGTTTAATTTCAAATTTTAAAATTAGGGTTTATAACCCGTATGAATGTTTTCAATTGAAATTGGGAGTTTCTGTTCTTTGGGTTATTAGATTTATTGGTTGGTAGGGATTTGTAGAGCTTGAAAAGAGGAATCGATTGATGGTGGTTTTATGTACAGACGATACCGGAATCGAGCTGGTCGGAACAAGAAAGAACTCGCCGCCCGGCGAGTTTTCTTCGAGTTATTTCGGCCAAATCAGGGGTTATTAGGATGATTTGATTGCAGGGTTATGTTCCTTGTGAGTTGTAGATGTGATCTGGAGTTTGTGGAGGTGTGACGGTACTGGAGACGAGTTCTCCGGCGAACCTGTCGTTTTCCGGTGGGGTAGACTGCAAAATTACAGTTTTGCTCTTGTTCTTTTAAAAACGATGCAGTTAGGTCCCTGTGGTTTCGGAAATTTGCAGAAATTGGATTTCTGTTTTAAAAATATTTAAAAATCATATTCTCTATATATTTTAATTACAGAGATTCATTTTTAATTTATTAAAAATTCTAAAAATTATTATTTTAATTCCAAAAATTATTTTTAATTCAAAAATAAATCTGAATTAATTGGTTAATTAATTTTAGTTAATAATTAATTAGTGAATTGGTCAATAAATTTGAAAATTAATTAATTAATGGATTTAATTAATTATTGATTAATTTTAATTAATTAATTAAATAGATTTAATTATTTATTTTTATTAGAAATTTCTGAAAAATAGTTTCGAGCTTTAAAATATTATTTTAAATTATTTACAAGGCTCGATAATTATTATAAAATGATTTTAAATCCAGATTCGGGCAATCGAACCCTGTTTATTGTTTTAAAATGATTCAACGATCCGTTTTTAATTCCGAAAAATATTTAAAAATTCATATTAAATATCCAAAAAATCATTTCAATATCAAATCTTCTTTGAAAAAGTATTTTCATTGAATATCTTACGTGCTATGTTTTATATGTGCTCTAATTTATGTGTTAAATGCGCATATGTACATTGTTTGACTGTTTTACCTGTAACTTTCAATCCGTAAATCGGATTCGGGTAAAACGAAGGGTAGATAGAAAGCTTATGCGGAACAGAATCAAGTGAGATAAGTATTTATAGATACTTGTGATATCTGAGCAGAAGAAGTGAGGCGTAGGATAGGGAAGCAGATAGTTGGTGAATAAGAGATAGTGATTGAAAGCCAGTGAAGTGTTAGCGAGTAAAGACAAGGCAAGTGTTCTGAACCTTCTCAAGATATATTGCGAATAATTGATAGTTCTGTTTTATATTGTAAGTGCTTTGAAGCACTGAACCCTAAACCTTGATTCCAGTTATTGATCTTTGAGCCACAAGCCTTATTCTTTCTGAACCATTGATTGTTGAATACCCAGACACGAACCACAAATATACGATACTACTCCATAAATATATACAAACTAAATACCAATCATTGAACCAAAATTGTTTAACACTCAAACCTTTATACCTTATACATTGGAAGACTAACCCATATAACCACGAGACTTTGATTCTCTTGTTATCCAATTCTTATACCGTTTGATAGCCAATCTTTATATTTGCCATGTTGTTCCCTTGTGAAGATTGCGAACCATCTTATGCTTGAAACTCAATGTTGTTTATGATTCTGTTTACTGCTTTACATTGTTTATTCTGTTATTATTATAGAATTGGATTCTTTTATAAAATATGGACCAGATTTGTGGTCAGACCAGATTGGTGGTCAAGTTAGGCCAATGTGTGCCTTGGATCCAGTAATTAGAGTAGAGGTGTGTGCCTTTCTCGGGGTTAGTGCGTGACTGATCAGCAGCCTAACCTTGGTTTTTAAAATGAAAACTTAATATCCAATTCTAAATTATTACTTATCTATAAACTTGATACCTTAAATCATTTCACTTGATCATTGTTTAATCTCAGTATTATCACTTTGACTTGCTGAGCTAGTTAGCTCATTTGTGCGATTCTGTTTATGTTCTTTTCCAGTTAAGAAGGAACCTGTTGGTAGCGAGGATCCCCAATCAAGTGTGCGAGCTAGGATTCCAAGTTGAGCGGGATAAACTAGCTGAAGACTTTTGTGATAGTTTAAGTTTGAGAAGTTGTAAAAATATTTAATAATCAGTTGTAAGTTTGAATAGTTAGGATTTGGACGTTTGTAATATAAGTAATATAAGCGTGTGTGTGGCTTGTGTGCATACTTTAACCTGTTGCAATCCGTGGATGTTGGTAAGTAGGGTCACTGCATATTATTACCTTTATTATTATTATAAGCAGGTTTATATATATGGTGTGTGTGTGTTGTGGACCCCAAACTTCTGACCCGGGTTTGGAGGACGCCACAGGACACCCAAATGCTAAATGAACTCAAGAAGGGTCAGATAGCTGCTTTTCCTGAAGCCTATCTCTATCTAAGCAAGGGGTAGCCTATATCTGTTCAACCAAAAAGTGCAAGTTCTTCACAGTTCCAAATAATTGTGTAAGAGGAAATTTGAGACTGATAATGACCCTTGCAACTGATTTAAAGTCCATGAAGAACAAGAAAATTGAAGATGAGGAGATGATCAGAATCTTGGGAAGATATCTTTAAAATGCTGATACCATGTTGCCAAACTCACAATTCAACTTGAAAGATGACAAGAATGATGATGAGCAGAAGCATGATGAGCAAAAACCTTTTGGCTCAAATCCAAGTCATCCTTCTAAAGCAACTGGTAGCAAAGTAGAAGAAAAGAAGCAGGATGAGAAGAAAAGGGATGACAAGAAAAAGGGATATGAAAGAAGGAAGAAGAAGGAAGATGGTGAAGGCTCAAAGAAAAATGTCCTACCAATCCAAATCCAAAAAACTCAAACCTCTAAGCCTGCAAACTCAAACACTCAACCACCTTTAACCTCTAAGCCAAAAATTTTGTTCAAACAAATTGCAAACACTCTACTAAAAATACCAATCACTTTCAGCCAAACCACCCTAAAGAAAATCTCAAACCTACCTTCATTTAAGCCACCTATCAAAACTCATTTAAAAACTGTTAGGAGAAAGCCAAAGAAACTGCAAGTTGAAGAGAGGGCCATCTGAAATTGCTTTGATCAGACTGATTTTCTACCATTAAATTGGTGCATCACAGATGATGACTACTTTCAGCAATTAGCTGAAGAAATAGTCAGAGTTTGGGTTGTATCATTGAGAGAAGTCAAAATATATTATCAAGATGGCCCCTTCACTCTACTTAACAGGGGATTAATGGACACATTTTCAACCACAAAAATCAAGAGGGTGATTAGCTTAATGAAGGATAAGGACACAAGTACAAAGGCATGGAGGTCTGTGATGTGTATGTAGTTAATAGTAAGAGAAGAAAGAGGAGTAAAAGAAAAAGCTGAAAGAGAGGAAAGAGAAAGAAAATATGTTGAAGAGATAGAAATGTTTGAGCAAAAATCTAATGAACTTAAGGCAAAGGGGCTGAGCAGGATATCTAAGGATGGACATTTTCTATACATTCAAGCTGACAGATTCTCTAGATTCAGAGTAAATTACTTGAACAGTTATTCATTGGATGATTGGCTCAAGCTTGTGAAAGCTCTAAGGGGGACAAGAATCATAGAGGAACTTCAAGTTCTTATAAATCTAAAGGACCTCATTAGAAAAGAATCAGGCTATGAGAAGTTTGTGTGATGAATTATTGAACTCATGTAATAACTCAGTGTATAAAAGCTGTATTTATCAATTTGTTAATTTGTGTGTATTTATTTATTTATTTTGTAACTTAGGGTGACTCTTGTTACTAGGCATGAATTTATGATAAGCAATCTTCTCACAAATTATGGGAGATTGTTGTGCAAGACATGCATGTACTATAACAAGACTAAGTCATATTGACAACCCTAAAATTTAGTTGTATGATAGTCTAAATCTGTATTTTGTATTGTATTACTTGAGTCTATAAAAATGTTAAAGATCAGACTGGAGTATTTTTCTGTGAACAGTTTCAAGCCTAAGAATAAACTTTGGAAGAAGATCAACAAGATCATGCCTCAGAGAAAAGGTGAAGAAGCTTGAAGTTGAATAAATATGTTTTAAGAAAATGTTCTAAGTCAAGATATCTACAAGTCACAGATCAAGTCATATATAGAAGTCATTCCAGAATACCAGAATGACTTATCGAGAAGACCGAAATGGCTTATAGAGAAGTCTCAGAGATGTCGAAAAGTCAAATGAAGATATGAAGATTGGAGATATCGATAAGTCATTTCTGCATATAGAGAACTCAGAGATATCGACAAGTTGAAGATATGAAGATTGGAGATATCGACAAGTCAATTTCTTATTAGAGATCTCAGAGATATCGACAAGTCAAAATGTATATAGAGATCTCAGATATATCGACAAGCCATTTCTTCATGCAGAAAATTTAAAGACCTCGACAAGTTAAGTTTACTTATAGAGAACTCAGAGATCTCGACAAGTCAAATTCACTTGTAGAGAACTCAGAGACCTCGACAAGTCAAAATAGTTATAGAGAACTCATAGATCTTGATAAGCCATTATACTTATCGATATATCAGTTCTCTATACAACAAACTGGAGATCTCGATATAAATCTCAAGTACAGAATGCAGACAAATTAAAGATTCAAGATTATCAATCAACAAACGATCTAATCACTTAGATTGAAAAAATCTACAAAAGCAGCTTTAAGAGTGCAAGATTAACTGAAAAAGGATAGTTAGAGACCTACACGATTTGCAAAGATTCACTAAGCCGGACATGGACAGTTTTAGAGATAACTTAAAGTAGGGTTCAGTACATCTTATTGCATGTTGTGTAAACCTGTGTTTAGTAATATATAAAGTAAACACTGGTCCTTTGCTTTTAAATGCAACAAACAGAACTAGATTTTGTAGTACTCTCTCAAGATAGAAGCTGAGTTCTTTACTTACAAAGAACCCAAAAATTTGTAGCAAGACATACTTAATTTTAATACAAAGTTAAGTGAGTTTTGAAAATACTGTGTTTGTTGTGCATGATTTATTAATTCTGTTAAATACAATATCTCTACAATTAATCTACTTTGTTTAGAATCCATAAAAGGTTGAAAAAGGCTAAAAATATCTAAAACACATTCACCCCCGCCCCTCTGTACTGTATTCAATATCTAACATGAAGGGATCTTCATAAATCAATCCAAATACACCAGAAATTTGCTCAAAAGATTTGGAATGAAAGACAGTTCAAATGCAACAACTCCCATGGCCACTGCAACCAAGTTAGATTTAAATACTGGTTCATCAGTGGATATAACTAACTACAGAGATATGATTGGCTCAATCCTATATTTGACTGCAATTAGACCTGATATCATGTATGCTACCTGTCTCTATGCGAGATTTCAAGCAAATCCAAGGAAACCATACCTATTAGTTGTAAAAAGAATTTTTAAATATCTCAAAGGCACCATGAATCTTGGATTATGGTATCCTAGAGATTCAGACTTTAAGCTAATTGGATATTTAGATGCTGATTTTGCAGGATGTAAAATAGACAGGAAAAGTACTTCTGAAAGCTGCCAATTTCTTGGTGGCAGATTGGTTTCTTGGTTTAGTAGGAAATAAAAGTCAATTTCCACATCAACTGTAGAAGCTGAATATATTATTGCAGGCTGCTGTTGTGCTCAAATTCTATGGATGAAGAATCAGTTACTGGATTACGTGTTAGAGTATTCTGCTATTCCTATATATTATGATAATCAAAGTGCTATTATAATGACTAGAAAATCCAATACAATATTCTATGACTAAACACATCATCATTAGGTATCATTTCATAAGGGAACATGTGGAAGAAGGAATCGTAGAATTGGTCTTTGTTCCAACAGATCAGCAGTTAGCAGATATATTCACCAAGCCTCTCTGTGAAGCTACCTTTACAAGATTGGTGAATGAATTTGGAATGATATCATGACATTTCTCAAATTCTGATAATTAGGAATAACTACAAGAGTGTGGTATCTTATTATTATGTATCATGACTTTCTAGATACTTATTATAGTATTAAACTCTGATGCCATGAAAGCATGTAATTAGCTTCTATTAATCCCAGCCAGTAGTTGCATGTTAAACTCTGATTATAGTTATTAAAGTCTGAAGTTAGTCAAACTTGTGTTGACTAATAAATCCTGATAGTAGTTAACTAAATACTGATAATGGTCAAGCTCTGGTTGACTATTTTATTCTGATGATAATTTTTGAACTTGTTCAAATATTGGTTTAATCAGTATTGTAATTACAGGTGTGAAGTTATTTGTAAGTGAGTAATTTTTTCATGATTACAGTTGGCGTGAGGTTATGGAAAACGTTCATATTTATACAAAAATTTATTCTCGGGAACTGTGCACGTAGTAACACACGTTTACATGATTACTTTTACAGTCAATTGTATACTGCCATGTGTCCCACTAAGTTGAAATGTTTCTGAGTTAGTGGAGTGATGTGTTATACAAAATCAATTCTTGATTTCAACTAACACTCAACTTATCTCTACTACTTCCTACTCTTCTACTTTACTCTCTCTCTCACACCAGTAAAATCTGAAATCCTAATTTCTGTTCAAAATTTTTCTTTCAAATTAATAATGACTTCACCAGTTGCTTTTAAACCATTTAATTATGGTGGTGACAAATTTGTGACTAACAACTATTCTGCTATTCTGGATAACAACGATGTGAATATTAATTTTCATATATTTCGAGACTTTTTTAGATCCAGTGAGATTGGGGTTGCCCTTACAGAACCCACAAATATCTATGGTGACTAGGTGCTCTCTATCTGAAAAACTGGAGTGTATGATGATGGAGGTGCAAATGGAACTCCAAGCTTGGTGTTTGAGTTTAACAAGAAGAGAAGGATAGTTACTCCTCAAACTGTAAGAGATGCATCACAGTTGCCTGCACATGACGCATACTCTGTGTTTGTGGGAGATACTGAAATGAGGAGATTTTTTAAGGAGATTGGTTATGAAAAGGACTTGAAGAACCTTGGCCAATTGAAAAGGAATGGGCTCAGGAAGGAAGGGAATTTATTCTTTGATTGCATTACAAAGGCCTTCAACAACAAATCTTCTAATTTTGATGCTCTGCCCATCATGACACAACATATAGGGTAATCTCTGATTCATGGTTCAAATTATGATTTTGGTAGAGTACTCTTGTCTTTTATAGGTGATAGATTAACTGCTGATAGATATACATGTATATTATGCTAGATTCTGTCAGTTAATCTTCAATGTTTGTTTCCCCAATATCATTATCCCTTCTAATTAAATAGTGTCAGTATTTAAATTGACAAAAAGGGCTTTTTCTGACTTTATCATAAGATGAAAATAAGAGGAATTTAGTCCTTTGAGGTTGCCCTTGGTTGCTAGGAACTTGCTCATTGCAAGGCTCCCTGTGACTTATGGCTTACCTAACAGACAAAGTGCTCAGTTACAGGCCATAACTATTAGAAACCCCCCATGTAGCTAACCCAAACACAACAACCCATACAAATCCCTAAACACAAACACAAACACAACCACCACCACAATCACAAACAGAAGACACCTTAGGTGTCTCCCAAAAGACACCTGTTGTAAAAAGAAAGAAAGAATTAGCTAAGAGGGCTACAACTCCTGGTGTAGCTAGGTCAAAAGTTGAAGCAAAACAAGTTCCTCATTCTTCTAAACCTTCAGAATTTGTCAAGAGGAAACTTGTACTTGCTAGATTAGAATCAGATTCAGATGTGGATAATGCTACCTTATCTTCTAGATTTCCAAACCGTTCATCTGATTCTTCTCTAAGACCAGTTGTACTACCAACTGAGCATGGCACAACTACTGATGTTGTTCAAAGTACCAGAAATACTGATGTTGGTACAAGCCCAAGGCCAAAGAAAAGAAGATTAGTCAAAGCTTACTACAATCAGAACTTGCTCAAGATAAAACAGGAAATTCATAAGGAGACACAGGGGGCGTTTTCATCAAATCCTGATGCACCTGTAAATTTTTCTGACTCTCCTGTCAAGCAGCAAAGAAAGATGAGATCTCTCATGAGCAAGTTGAAGAGAGTGTCAAAAGGATACAAGGGAAAGGTCTTTTCCCTGGATCAAGCTCAAAACAACCTGTATCTCAATGGGATACATCAACTACAACTCTTGATCCAATTAGACAAGAACCTCCACCTCAAAGTGGTGCAACAGATATTGAAGAACAAGAGCCTCTGAATGAAAAGTCCATTCAACACTGGCATGATGAAGAAACTTCCAGAATTCATGCAGAAGTTTCTCAGGTCAAGGACTTCTGTAGGCAATTTGATTCTGAAAGATTCAGTCAGACAACTGATTTTCAAGAAGAGCCTGCTCAGGAGTCAAACACTACAAATATGGGGAAGAGTACACAAGAACCTGGGTGTCAAAGTCATCCAGCAACTCCTGATTCTCCAACCACACAATAACCATTGCATCAAAGTTGTAATAAAGGCTTCACTCCTGCTGCAGTTACTCTGGTAATAGATGCTGAAGGCAGAGTTTACCCATCACCACCATCTACTGATATCTTCTCAATTCCTCCACTGAGTGTCTGCAAAGAAGTTGAATCTTTAGATTCACAAGGTATAAATACTGATTTCACTTTATCAGCATTTACTTTAAATATTGATTTTGTGTTATCAACATTTATTATGCATATTATAAATCCTGTTGGAATGATTATCTCTAGACCTTATTTAAAGACTACCTCTAGTTGTATGACCACAAACCACCTTTCTTTAGCCACCTCTTATTTCTTTAGGAAAAATTATCTAAGCCTTTTCTGTGAGTTGTATGAAAAGATTTAGAGAAAAACAAAAATAAATAGAGGTAGGTTTCTTCCTGGCAAAAGGAGAGGTAAGATTTACTAATCCTTGTGAGAAAACTCTAACTATTGAAAGTTACTCAGGATTTAGTAATCCTTGTGAGAAAACTCTAACTATTGAAAATTATGAGATGTATGGTATGAGGAGTAGTGAGACTACTTTAAAAGAACATAGAGATTAAGTATTACTTGTTATATTTTGCTGGTGCACAGAGTACAAAAAAAACAGTTGCTGATCAACTGACTGTTGACCCTCGGTTAAACTCTGATGTACCAAGTGCTGAAAATCTCCCTGCAGGTCCAAGTACTGATACTTTTCTGCAGTCCATTCACTCTACTATTCCATCACCTGAAATTCTTCATGTTATTGCTGAAGATGTAGTAGCACAACAGTCCATTCATAAAGATCTATCCGTTACAGGGTCACCACGACACTCCACAGGTACCGAAATTCTGGAGATTAATCCTCATGCTCCAGTTCATCTATCTACAATTCTTGAAGATGTGGAGCTAAATGCTGATGATATGGAAGTTTCAGAGTTAGCTGGATCACATACAGCTCCAATTTCTGATTCTATTTTCAATGCTGAAGCAGGAGATGAAGTTCAGCAGATAGTTCAAGATCCAGTTGTAAATGAAAAATCTAATGATAGTGAAGAAGCTGATATTTCCAATGCTCTTATAGATCCTAAGATGATCTATTCTTCCCTGAAGATATTCCTAAACATGTGAGGCAACAGAAGCTTAAGGAGTTAGATGCTAAAAAGAAGCATTATTATTTTGATGATATCTGGAATGCTAAATGAAAAGATGGTGCATATCCTATTTCCAAAACCAATGTTGTTGAACATCTGGAAATAGCCGAACAGAGAATTCAAAATCCTGACATTCTGAATCACCTCAAAGCATCTACTCTGATAGTAAGATCCTTGCATACAGCTCAAGAAGCAACTAATTTTCAAATCAATTAGATCAAAGAATCATTGATTACTTTAAAGCTGACTACTCATCAGGAAATTTAGAAGCCGATTGCACCAATTATTGATAGATTAACTAAAATTGAAGCCAATCAGGCTAGATTGGAAGCTAAACAAAAGCAAATGTCTGGATAACTTACAGAGGTTCAGAACTCTATGGAGCTGATTCTTTCTTTACAGCTTAGTGATGATGCTAAAAAGGGGGATAAGATTGTTAAATATAAATGCAAACAGCTGACATTGACAAATGCTGATGATGAAAATCCTGATGGAGCTAATAAGGGGGGACAGAAGGACAGTATAAGGAGAAAAGGTGAAGAGCTAGTTGGAACTAGTGGATCATCAAAAGCTAACACTAGGTCTCAATCTAGAAAAAGTGGAGAAAATAGGAGAAGTGAAAGAAGAGTCAATCAAAGGAACTGATTGTGACTACAACAACTCAACAAACTCTGAAAGTCGCAACTGCTGATGATGCATTCTAGAGATAGAAGCTGGTGCAGAAGTAAGTCAGTATCTTCAAACTCTGAAAGTAAAAGGAAGAAAGATAACTCTATTCTACAAGGACCCAAAGATTAAAGCTTTTAACTCTGAGGTGAGTAGAAGAATATTTGAGAAAGAAAATCCTGGAGTTGATCTAGAACAGCTAAGGCAGATGGAGGAAGAATTTAAGAATTCTGTGAAAACAACAAATACTGATGTTTCCGTTATCTCTCAAGATCCTTATGAAGATGATCCCTCTAACAGACCAACCAAAGGGGTAGTTATAAGGGAGTTGAGTCAAGTAGATGCTAAAAGATCTCTATTGTCTCAAGAAATATTAAATGCTGATAGAAGTCATATGGGGAAGGAGAAGATAGGAGAAAAGTCCAAGCCTTCAAAGCCTAAAGTCAAAGTTGTTGCTAAGAAGAAATCAGTATATAAGGCATCTAAATCACAAATACTGATAGATCCAGTCTACACAGTAGCTCAAGCTTTGGATACTGAAGAAAGAGTTGAAGAAGAAGAAGTCAGTCAAGCTCATCAAAGAAGGAAGTGTTATTCCTAGAGGACTAACAATGAGATTTACAGAAGGGGGGGTTGAATGTAAATCTCAAAACTTTTTCAAGTTTTGAGAAGTTTATTAAAGCAGTGTGTTCTAGATGAACAAGTGTATGAATTGCTTTGAGCTAATGCAGACAGATATATATTCAAACACAAAATGTAAAGAACACAACAAACTTTAAAAACTTTTCTGGTGGATTTGTTGTTCCACCAGAGATGGTATATTAGAAAATCTGTGTTCAACAATGTTGATCACAGCTGCATCCTAGTACAAACTAGATGAATTTTCTCTCAAGATATTTCTTAACAGCTCTGGAAAATCTCTATCTAATTACTAGCTTCTTCTTGGTTTATATATTACCAAGTGTACAAGTGAAAAACAATATAAAATTACAATAGTAAAATAAGTTCATCACTTGCTTCTTTTCCTGTTCACTCAAGTACTTTGTTGACTATTGCATCTTTGTACTAAAGAAGAACGGCTGTTTTTTCTGTTGATCCTGAAATTCGGCTACCACATCTCAGGCTTTCTCTGTCAACCCACGTGCCTCTGTTTGTAGGTACAACTACCACTTATCAACGGCTAATTTAGCAGAACATCCGTTGAAGCTTTCATCCGTTGATGACTTCATCCGTTGAAGGATGTTATCCGTTGAAGCTTTCATCCGTTGATGCTCTCATCCGTTGAAGGATGTTATCCGTTGAAGCTTTAGAGACATCCGTTGAAGCTTAGCTTCTCATCCGTTGAAGGTCTTTAAGTCATCCGTTGATACCACTTCATTTATACAAAATTACAAGGCATGAAATATTTACAATTGGCCTTCCTATCTGCATATCATCTAGTAGTCAACATGACTCATAGTTTCTCTCAACTTCTAAGAATTACAATTTTAAATACAGAGACTGAAATATGCTACAATACTAGACTTATTTCTAAGTAAAGCTACACCATCAACGGATAGCCAAAGTGGTCTTATCCGTTGAGGCTACAGACACTAAATTTCTACTTAAGTGTTTTGTTAAACATATCATCAAACTAATGCACATATATTCCTAACAATCTCCCCCTATTTATGTCTATAAGAACTGTAGGCATAAATTCAGGGTTAACTTGATGATAACAAAACACTTAACAAATATTTGAATTGAAACTAAGTAGAAATATAAAAAGTGCTGCAAAAGTGTATGTACTAGGAGGTAATTGAAGATTTACAGTATTTCCAAGGGTGCTCCTCTAGCCTGAGCAAATCATCATTTTCTTCTTTGTTCCCTGGTTTTCTTTCCTAGCCCTTTGTCATTTTCCTCAATTTGGAGTTGGAGTTGTCTGAAGAATTCAGCTTCATCTTCATCACTGATATCCAACTTAGATTGCATTTCCTTGAGAGTTTCATTGCTGGCAATCTTGAGTTGGTCTTCAAGTCTGAAAAATCTTCTGACTCCTTTGTCATCTCTAAATTCCATCAACCAATGAGGTGATTTGTGAATTTTAGTTCCCCTTTCTTGTATGAGTAAGGTTCTGGGCAAAGCATTTGGTTCCCTCCAAGTCTTCCTTATGTTGGCAATCTTGTTGAGAATTTCAGTCTTGGCTGTTCTGGTAAAGCCAGAATCCTTTTTGATGGCTGAAAAGACTCTGATCAAGGTAGAGTAGCCTTCATTTAGAATCCTGTAGAGAGGCCATGTTCTTTCCCCAGCTCCCTTATATCTGAAAACCAATCTCTCTGGTAGCTGTCTGTAGGCAGCTATTCCCCTTACTTCCTCCAGCTCATCCAGATAGAGATTAATGTCTGAAGCTTCTTTTATGTCACATATGTGAACATACTCATCTTTAGAAATGGGTGGCTTAGGGTTAGGTTTTTGTTTTTGAGTGAATTTCTTAGAGGTTAGGGGAGGTGTAGATTTAGATTTTCTTTTCTGTTTCTTTGGTAGTGGTATATTGGTTACAAAGGTAGGCAATGTGATGTTGTCCCAATCAATAGGTTCCTCTTTTGGAATGATTGGTTCACCATGGATATTTATAGAAGGATCAGCAACAAAAGGTTCAGGTATGGAAGGTAGTGGTTTAGATATAGATTTGGTATCTTCAGGGTTATCTTCACTCCTTCTGTGTGCCTTGGCCTTTCTTCTGTTTCCCTTCTGCCATTCCTCTCTTTCCTCCATATTTTCACCAAATATGCTCCCAAGAACCTCATCTAAGTTAGCAATCTTTTCTTCACCCCTTACTTCAATTCCTTTCATTTCTTCAACTTGGCTTGACTTTAGCTGTTTTTCAAGCTTTGCTTGTGCTCTTTTGTCAGCCTTGAGTTTTACAGCTTCTTTCTTCAACCTTCTGGTTTCTTCCCTTTTAGCCTTTAGAAATTTGGGATGTCCTTGCATCACACAAATACTCTTTCCCTCTCTATAGATAAAGGCCATGTTCATTCTCTCACCCTTGTCCTTGGTCTCCTTCTTCTTTATGATGCTTGCACTTAGAACTTTGTCTCCATCAGGTTTTGGAAGAGGAAAGTCTACTTCCTTTATCTGAGCAAAGTCTAGGGGATTCTTTGTGGAGTCCATACTGGATCTAGTGTTAGGCTTTAGAACCATAGGTTTTAAATTCTTGAAAGAAGTCTCTCCAACCTTATTTCTCCCTACTGGCTTGAGCTCCATGTTGATTGGTTCAATCTTTGTGCTAAATTTCACAGATGTTGATTTATTTTGTGTAGAACCAAACACCAATTGTAACCTTTCATCAATTTTCCTCCATTGTTCTTTCATTTGTATTTCAGCTGCTGCTAGCTGAATCAAATCAATTCCATCAGGTTTTCCCTTGATTTGAATGATTGGAGAGGTAGTGATGGCAGGAACTAGCACTTTAGATATCTGAATCTTTGTAGAGGGCTCTCCTTCCCCTTCCCTTTTATTCTCCCCCTTTTTGTTATCATCAAGGAGAGGGGTCAAGCCTTGTGCTTTTGCCAGCTGCATTAGGAGATTGGTTTGAGATTGTTGGTTGAGAAGAAGGGTGGCCACAGAGTCTTCAATTCCTTGAACTCTGTCTTCCAACTTGGCCAGCCTTTGTTCAGTAACTGATTCCTTTTTCAATCTCGAAACCAAGTCCTGCAAAGTACCATAGGGCATGACTGAATCCAATTTTTCTGAAGTGAAGGATTTCAAGTCAGCAATATCTTTCCTGAGATCATCTAGACTCATATTTTGCTTTACTTTCTGCAACTTCATGAGATGCAGTGAGTCCAGGTGAGCTTGGAGGATAGCCTTGATATTTGCATTTGAAGTGTTCTGAATGGCCTGTTGAATAGTGATGATTTGTTTGACCAAGTGGACATTGAATTCACCTGTTCTATGCTCCTTAGTCAGGGCCCATTCAGGTAGATTAGGAATGGAACTAGGGTCTTCATCTCCCCCTATGTTCATGCTTCCATCAGAAGAAATAGAGTCATCATCATCAGAATTTACTCCAAATTCCTCAGATGGCTCACCAGCTGTAGAACGCATCCTGTTAATAGCAGCTTTATCCCCTTGAAGAGATTCTGTTGTATGCACTAGATGTAGTGTCCTTTCTGCCTCCTCATTGCCCTGAGCAGCCAACATTTGATAGGCTGTCACAGGATGAGTAAAAGTGTCAGCATCCAAGGAAATGTTATCAATTACAGCTTTGTAATGTTGCTGAAATTGTCTTTCCTTTTCAGCATCATCCACAATCATTGACTCATGAGCAATGGCTGGTTTCACCCTTGTATCAACTGTACCTGCTTTTCTCTCTTTTTCTCTATGTTCTTGCATCAGGGGCTCCCCCTGGCTCACACATCTCACTCCCTCACCTTCACCTTCTAAGGTGGTACTCCACTCACTGACTTTTGCCATGCTGGAAGAAATAGCATGCATTTTTGTGCTCTCAATCTCTCCTTTTGCCTGGGAGCAACCCAGCCTCTCACTCAAATTTTCACTCCCTGCCCTCAATCCTAAAAGTGATTGCACAGTATTCATGTCTTCTACACTTGGAATCATTTCAGTTATTTGTGTAGAGACTATCAACGGATGTGGAATATCCGTTGAAGTTGAAACTGTTGTTATCAACGGATAACTGCTGTTAAGCTTATCCGTTGAAGAGCAACCACTTGTCAACGGATGAGTGATATCCGTTGAAGAAGGAAAAGAAGATGAAATTGAAAGTGATATAACTGTTGAATCTGTATAGATTGATTTGATATGTGTTGATACAGATCCTTCAATTATATCTGAAAGAATTTGCGGGTGATCCAACAAATCATCTAAAAGATGATGATCACCTGTATTTGAGTGGGGCTCCTCCCTGAGTTGTAAAGAGGGAGAATCAGGAATTGATGGGAATAACATATCCACATCCAGAGATGGTGAAGAAGTATTTGGTGATTGATGTGTAGTTATTGTGAGAGAATGGGGCTGTGACTCCACATTTATTGGAGTCACATCAAACTGAGTTTGAGAAGGCACAGAGACAGATGGATGTATCTGTGCAGTGTGTGCACCCTGTGTAGAAGATTGGGTTCTAGCCTTCTTTCTTCTAATAAAAGCTTTTGTAGGTGAGTGTTTGGCTTTAGTGTCCCTCCCTCTTTTGTTCTGTGTTCCTGGTTGGGAACTCTTTTCAATAGTAACATCCTTTTGGGAGGATGCTACTAGGGATGTGCTAGAAACCTTTTCAACCACCACAGCTTTTTGAGAAACTGGGGCTTGGCTAGCTTGGGAAGCACTCAACTCTCCTTCCTTATCCTGGGGGTTTCTTTGATGTTCACCCCTCCCCTCACCACTCACACCCTGATCACTTCCCTCAGGGTTAATGGTTGTTGTTACAACTGTTGTCTTTTGAGAAACAACAGAGGTGGTTTTCTTTGTCTTGGATTTTGAAAGTTTAGATTTGGTGACCTTGGTAGAAATCTGTTGGGGCATTGACACAGATTTCATGGCCACACTAGAAGATAAAGAAATAGAGGGGTTGGAAGAAGTAGGAGTTGTAGAAGCAATTACCTCACCTACCTGGGGTGCATTCATGATTGGTAAATATACCAATTGCACACTGCTGTTGAGATCCATTCTCAATAAGTCTGCAAGAACTCTTTTCTCTTGTGCCCAACACTTGAGTTTATTATTCTCATTGATAATGACTAAACCTTCAGCAACATGGTTAGCCAATAACATAAAGAATCTAGCATAATAGATGTTATTAGGTCTATTAGCTTTGTTACCTAATCTAGTACCTAATTCTAGCATCACATAGTTGCTAAAGTTAAAGTACCTATCAGAAACAAGCATATAGAACATATTAACAAGAGATGAAGTTATGGCATCAAAATTACTAATTTTCCCAGAGAAAACCTTTATGAAGGCATCCCCAAGAAAACTCCATTCTTTCCTAAGGCCTTTTCGTCTAATACCCCCTAAATTAGCAGAGTTAAGAGAGTAACCTATGGAATCTAACATGCTGGATACATCACTATCAGTGTGTGGTGTCATGGCATTGTTCTCAGGTAATTTAAAACATGCTTGTAAGTCATCACAGTTAATACAGTGATTTTTACCTTTGAGAGTGAAGGAGATAGTCATATCCATGGAGTTGAACTCAGCAGTTGTCCAAATCTCCTCAACTACTTCACAGAAAATCGTTGAGGCTTCCAGCATTGCATAGCTAAGTTTACAGTTTTTGATGAAGTCCATCATTTTGTGATAATCTGAGTGGGCTTCATTCTTTTCTACCAGAGCTATGAAATTGTTCTTCTCGTAGATGAACCCAGATTGAGACATAATCTTCACGACTGGTGCCATTGTTGTGAGTAGAAATTGCAGAGAATAACTTGAAGGTTTTGCAGAGAGAAAATGGTAAATGCTTGAAATTCTAAGAAAGCGTAAAGTAATAATGAACAATCAGAAGGGCTTATATGCTTTCAAAGAAAAAGAAATAAATAAAGGATTAATCAATAAATAGGTGTTAGTGAATTTCAGCCGTTTAAGAATAAACTGTAAGTATTCTAATAACTACCTTTAAAACCAATACATACAGATGTATGTATGGTATCAACGGTTAAGAAAATAGAATCAACGGCTGTGAAACACCTCAAACGTCTGATGTGACATTTCAACGGATAATGTAAATTGTCATCCGTTGAAAGGTACTTCAGCTTTATCCGTTGACGGATAAAAGTTCCAGAGATATACTTGTCTTTCAACGGATAATGAATATCCGTTGATAGAGCAATTTTGACTTTCAACGGATAGGGAACATCCGTTGATGGAATAAACTTTGTTAAAAGTCAAATTTGTTCTAGCAACTAATATATTTCAGGCTTCACATCAAATTGCAAAGAAGACATGAATTTTAAGAGTAATTAAGCATACCTAGCTCACTTACCAATCTTGTGAATGTTGATTCATCAAGTGGCTTGGTAAATATGTCAGCAATTTGTTGTTCACTTGGAACAAAATGTAGTTCCACTGTACCATTCATGACATGCTCCCTGATGAAGTGGTACTTAATATCAATGTGCTTGGTCCTTGAGTGCTGTACAGGATTCTCTGTTATGGCTATGGCACTTGTGTTGTCACAAAAGATAGGTATTCTATCAACATGAAGTCCAGAATCAAGGAGTTGATTCCTCATCCATAACATTTAAGAACAGCAACTTCCAGCAGCAATGTATTCAGCCTCAGCTGTAGAAGTAGAGACTAAATTTTGCTTTTTGCTAAACCATGATACAAGCTTGTTTCCCAGGAATTGGCAGGAGCCTGTTGTACTTTTCCTGTCTATTTTGCAACCTGCATAGTCTGCATCTGAATAACCAATTAGATCAAAGCCAGATTCTCTAGGATACCAAATTCCTAAATTTGGTGTACCCTTGAGATATCTGAAAATTCTCTTGATAGCAATTAAGTGAGACTCCCTAGGATCAGCTTGAAATCTAGCACACAGACATGTAGCAAACATTATATCTGGTCTGCTAGCAGTTAAATATAAAAGTGAACCAACCATGCCTCTATAACTTGTAATGTCCACAGACCTTTCAGTCTTATTTAATTCAAGTTTGGTGGCAGTGGCCATGGGAGTTTTTGCAGATGAACATTCCATTAAGTCAAACTTCTTTAAAAGATCATGAATATATTTAGTTTGACTAATGAAAATTCCATTACTAACTTGTTTAATTTGTAAACCAAGAAAATAGGTTAGTTCTCCCATTAGGCTCATTTCATAATTACTTTGCATTAGCTTAGCAAACTTTTTACAAAGTTTATTATCTTTAGAACCAAATATTATGTCATCTACATAAATTTGAACAAGTATACTAGAGCCATTAACATTTCTAAAGAAGAGAGTTTTATCAACAGTACCTCTAGTGAAGTGATTCTCCAAAAGAAATTTTGATAATGTTTCATACCAGGCTCTAGGTGCTTGCTTCAGTCCATAGAGTGCTTTCAACAGATAATACACATAGCCTGGAAAATTTGGATCTTCAAATCCTGGAGGTTGACTTACATAGACTTCTTCCTCTAATTTCCCATTTAGAAATGCACTCTTGACATCCATTTGATAGACTTTGAAATTGGCATGGGCTTGCATAGGCTAGAAAGATTCTGATAGCTTCAAGTCTTGCAACAGGAGCATATGTCTCATCAAAATCTATTCCCTCTTGCTGAGAGTAGCCTTTAGCAACCAATCTGGCTTTATTCCTTATGATAATGCCATTTTCATCCATCTTATTTCTGAATACCCATTTTGTATCAATAGGACTCTTGTTCTTTGGTTTGGGTACCAGCTTCCAAACTTGGTTTCTCTCAAATTGGTTTAGCTCTTCCTGCATAGCTAATATCCAATCTGGATCCAATAAGGCTTCTTCCACTTTCTTAGGTTCCTCCTGAGATAGAAAACTACTATACAGACATTCATCTTGAGTAGCTCTTCTTGTTTGCACTTTAGATGATGCATCACCAATGATCAGTTCAAAGGGATGATTCTTGGTCCATTTCCTTTGAGGTGGAAGATGAGCTCTAGATGAGGTGATCTCAGTATTGTCATGATGTGAGATAGAGTTTTGATTAGTTGAAACTCCCCCTGAGTTGTTGGTCCTTTGCAGGGAACTTGGAGTTCCATCAATTAATGATGTAAATTGATTATCAGTTGATGAGCTATGATCAACGGATGCTTCATTAAGTACTTCAACGGATGATGCACAATGTCTTTCAACGGATGCTGAATTTTGTGCATTATCCAGGAGCAAATTTTGTATTCCTTTTGAAGTGTCGTCTCCATCAATCTCTTCTTCACTATCATCACAATATATTTCAATATTGTCAAATTTGAGTCTCTCATAATGTTCCTCATCTGTTAGTCCATCAATCTTTTTATCATCAAACACAACATGCACAGATTCCATAACAATGTTGGTTCTTAGATTGTAGACCCTATAAGATTTTCCAGCTGAATAACCAACAAATATTCCTTCATCAGCCTTTGCATCAAACTTCCCTTTATGGTCAGATTGATTCCTCAGTATAAAACATTTACATCCAAAGACATGAAGAAAGTTTAGAGTTGGTTTTCTTTTCTTGAACAACTGATAAGGAGTCATGCCTTTAGCTTGATTGATCAAAGAAATATTTTGAGTGAAACAGGCACAATTAACAGCTTCAGCCCAAAAATATGTTGGTAACTTTGATTCTTCAAGCATTGTTCTGGCAGCCTCAATTAAAGATCTGTTCTTTCTTTCAACTACCCCATTTTGCTGAGGTGTTCTTGGAGCTGAGAACTCATGCATGATTCCATTTTCTTCACAGAACAGCCTTAATGTCAAATTCTTGAACTCAGTTCCATTGTCACTCCTGATGTTTCTTACCTTCAAGTCAGGATGATTATTGACTTGCCTGATGTGATTGATAATGATTTCACTTGCTTCATCCTTTGATCCAAGAAAACAGACCCATGAGAACTTTGAGAAATCATCTACAATCACTAAGCAATATCTTTTTCTTGCTATTGACAATACATTGACTGGTCCAAACAAATCCATATGTAGCAGCTGTAATGGTTCATCAATTGTTGTTTCAAGCTTCTTCTGAAATGATGCTTTCCTTTGTTTGCCTTTCTGACAAGCATCACACAGACCATCCCTTGAGAATTCAACAAGAGGAATTCCTCTTACTAAGTCCTTTTTGACTAGATCATTCATTGTCTTGAAATTCAAATGGGATAGCTTCTTGTGCCATAGCCAACTCTCAACTGAACTTGCTTTGCTGAAGAGACAAGTAATAGATTCTGCATCTGTAGAGTTGAAGTCAGCTAAGTACACATTTCCTTTTCTAACTCCAGTTAGAACCACTTTGTTGTCTTTCTTACTAGTGACAACACAGGCTTCAGAATTGAAGGAAACTGTATTCCCTCTATCACATAGTTGACTGATACTCAGTAAGTTGTGCTTGAGACCATCAACTAATGCAACTTCTTCAATGATGACATTCCTTGTTGAAATCAAGCCATATCCCATAGTAAACCCTTTGCTGTCATCTCCAAAGGTTATGCTGGGGCCAGCTCTCTCTTTAAACTCTGTGAGCAGGGAGAAATCTCCAGTCATGTGTCTTGAACAGCCACTGTCCAAGTACCATAGATTTCTTCTATTTTCCTGCACACCACAAAATCAATCAATTTGATTTTGGTACCCAAGTTTCCTTGGGTCCATTCTTGTTAGCCTTTCTCCTAGACTTCATTCCTCCTGCATCTTTAGACTTAGGTGAGTTTGAGTCAACCTTGGTCTTAGATGTGGTTGGTTGAGGTGTAGGGTTAGTCACAACATTATCCAGCACATTTATAGAATTATTAGGCATGGATTGTGCATACATGTTATTCCACATTGGCATATTGTATGGCAATTGAGGCATACTGAATGCAGCAAGATAAGGATTGTTAAAATATGGCATGTTTGCAAAATGTGCATAAGGATTTTGTTGAGACATAACAGGCATAGCATGTAGAGGTGATACAGACATGTTAGGCATGGAAGAGGGTACAGTTATGGGAGATTTCTTAATAGATTTACAATTAGCAGATAGATGATTAACACTACTACAATGCACACAGCTTTTTCTAGGAGCATACTTATCAGGTGTGTAATTGTTATGTTTGTTAACTCCTACCTTCCCATTTCTGTTGGATTTCCTTTTGGATTCCTTTTTATCCTCAACCATCTTGAGCCTATTGTTTAACTGTTCTAAGGTCATGTGCCCTACATTCACCTTTCTGACATCTTTGGATGTGCTTGCTTCTTCTTTGACAAAGTTCTTTGAAGTTGAACCAAACTTTTTGTTGAGTTTCTTTAGATTTTCTCTTTTAGAAACATCTGCCTGTTTTAATTGAGGAACCTTCAACGGATGTTCCTTTTCTTCCTTCAACGGATAACTTTCATCATCCGTTGATTCCACATCCGTTGACAGTCCATCAATTAATTCCAGTTTCTTTTTATTTTTATCCCAGGCAGTTTCACAGAATGATTCAATTCCTTGGACTTTGGCAATTTGAGCACTTACATCCCTAGATGTTTTCCAGGCTTTAATCACCTCTTGCTCTTTCTCTAATTGATTGGAAAGTATTTCTACTTTCTTAACAGATTCAGCTAGTTCATTCTCAACAGATATACAATGCAATTTGGTTTTCTCTAGGTCAATCAACTTATTTTCTAACACAGTATTTCTATTGCTTAAAAACAGATTGTTCTCTTTGATCCTACTATTTTCTTTAGCAAGAGATTTAAGAGACACACGCAAATGATACAATTCAGTAGACATGTCATTGAAAGCATCATTGCACTCTTCTTTAGTAAGCTGTGTTAAATCAGTAGTGATTACCTGATTGCTTGATGAACTAACTTCGTTTTCTTCAGAATCAGCCATGAGAGCAAGGTTGACATAATCCACATCTTCATCCTCTTCATCTCCATCAGCTGCCCAGTCCTTTTCTTGAGTAATGAAAGCCCTTTCCTTCTGTTTGAGCAGATCAAAATATTTCTTTTTGTAATCTACTTGTTCAAATTTCTTCTTTTCAGAGGTTGGCTTTCTGCACTCACTTGCAAAGTGTCCACTTATACCACAATTAAAACACTTGAACTTGGATTTGTCCACCATGTTCTTATAGGGTTTAGTGGCTCTAGTGTTTTTCCTGAACTTCATCTTTGCAAATCTCCTGGACAGAAATGCAAGATGCTCATCAATACCATCAGAGTCATCTTGACTGGAGTTGTCTTCATTTTCAGCAACTTGCCCTTTACCCTTGTCTGATTCTGGATTTCTTACACCATCTTTGGAGCTTGATGTAGATCTCACAGTTTCTTTTCTGCATTCTTTCTCATTTTCAGCTACCAATGCAACTGAACCTCCTTTCTTTCTCCCCCTCTCCAATACCTCATCCTGTTCCAACTCTAGTTCATAAGTCTTCAAGATTCCATATAATCTTTCAAGAGTAAAGTCCTTATAATCCTGAGAGTTTCTTAAGGAAACAGTCATGGGTTTCCATTCCTTTGGTAAGGATCTCAAAAATTTAAGATTTGAATCCTTCACCTGGTACACTCTACCATACAGCTTCAGTCCATTCAACAGTTTTTGGAATCTATTGAATGTGTCATTTAAAGATTCATTCTCTTCAAAATGAAAGTACTCATACTGTTGAATGAGAAGCTGCATTTTGTTCTCTTTTACTTGTTCTGTACCTTCACACAGCAGCTGAACTGTGTCCCAAACCTCTTTGGCAGTTGAACAATTTATCACATTATCAAACATATCCTTGTCAAGACCATTAAACAAAATGTTCATAGCCTTCTTATCCTTGTGGACTTCTTCTGTGTCTTCCATTGTCCATTCTGCTCTAGGATTTTGGAATAGATTGACCAACAGCAATTGTGGCCGTAGCAACTGTGGCTACTTTGTGGGGAATGTGAGGACCATTCTCAATGCAGTTTACATAACCTTCATCTTGGGAGAGTAGATGAAGGTGCATTTTCACCTTCCAGTGGTGATAACTGTCTTTGTCAAGAACTGGGATCTTTACTCCAATATCCTTCTTACTCATCTTTGTTAGATTCCAAGATCTTTAAACTCTTTGTGTGTCAAGAGCTTGCTCTGATACCAATTGTTATTCCTAGAGGACTAACAATGAGATTTACAGAAGGGGGGGGTTGAATGTAAATCTCAAAACTTTTTCAAGTTTTGAGAAGTTTATTAAAGCAGTGTGTTCTAGATGAACAAGTGTATGAATTGCTTTGAGCTAATGCAGACAGATATATATTCAAACACAAAATGTAAAGAACACAACAAACTTTAAAAACTTTTCTGGTGGATTTGTTGTTCCACCAGAGATGGTATATTAGAAAATCTGTGTTCAACAATGTTGATCACAGCTGCATCCTAGTACAAACTAGATGAATTTTCTCTCAAGATATTTCTTAACAGCTCTGGAAAATCTCTATCTAATTACTAGCTTCTTCTTGGTTTATATATTACCAAGTGTACAAGTGAAAAACAATATAAAATTATAATAGTAAAATAAGTTCATCACTTGCTTCTTTTCCTGTTCACTCAAGTACTTTGTTGACTATTGCATCTTTGTACTAAAGAAGAACGGCTGCTTTTTCTGTTGATCCTGAAATTCGGCTACCACATCTCAGGCTTTCTCTGTCAACCCACGTGCCTCTGTTTGTAGGTACAACTACCACTTATCAACGGCTAATTTAGCAGAACATCCGTTGAAGCTTTCATCCGTTGATGACTTCATCCGTTGAAGGATGTTATCCGTTGAAGCTTTCATCCGTTGATGCTCTCATCCGTTGAAGGATGTTATCCGTTGAAGCTTTAGAGACATCCGTTGAAGCTTAGCTTCTCATCCGTTGAAGGTCTTTAAGTCATCCGTTGATACCACTTCATTTATACAAAATTACAAGGCATGAAATATTTACAATTGGCCTTCCTATCTGCATATCATCTAGTAGTCAACATGACTCATAGTTTCTCTCAACTTCTAAGAATTACAATTTTAAATACAGAGACTGAAATATGCTACAATACTAGACTTATTTCTAAGTAAAGCTACACCATCAACGGATAGCCAAAGTGGTCTTATCCGTTGAGGCTACAGACACTAAATTTCTACTTAAGTGTTTTGTTAAACATATCATCAAACTAATGCACATATATTCCTAACAGGAAGATTCATGGAGCGGACTGGGCTGAAAAACTGAAGTTAACCTCAGACATTGCTCAAGTTAATAAGAAGCAAAAAATATTATTCAACCAATCACAACCTCTAATACTACTCATGTTGTTGATTTTTCAAACCCAATTCAAGATGAGTTATCAAATTTTAATTGTGAAAACATAAACTCTGATAAGCCAGAACTTACTTTTAAAGAAAAGAGAAAGCTACTATGGGGAAGTAAGAAACCCGCACCTAGAAGAGATTCTTCTGAAACATTAAAGAATATTTACATTAGAAGTTCTCATGCTAGAAAACCTGGAATCACAAGTGGTCAGGGAAGGTTAGAT